>NW_028321064.1:0-34203 GCF_062004578.1 Staurois parvus
TTTTCCCCCCATGTTGGGGGACTCACTGCAAATGTGACTTTTTTTTCCCTGTTTTGGGGTACACACTCCAAGGGCAACACTCTTTTCCATGTTGGGGGACCCACTTTAAGGGTAACATTTTTTTTTTCAGTGTTGGGAGACCCACTGCAAAGGTAATGATTTCTTTTTTGGGGGACCCACTGCAAGGGTAACTTTTTTTTCAGTGTTGGGGGACCCACTGCAAAGGTAATGATTTCTTTTTGGGGGACCCACTGCAAGGGTAACTTTTTTCAGTGTTGGGGCACCCACTGCAAAGGTAATGATTTCATTTTTTGGGGACCCACTGCAAGGATAACTTTTTTTCAGTGTTGAGGGACCCACTGCAAGGGCAGCATATTTTTTTTCCTGTTGGGGTACCCACTGCAAGGGTAATGTTTTTGTTCCCCCACGTTGGGGGAGCCACTGCAAATGTAACCTTTTTTCCTGTTTTGGGGGACCCACTGCAAGGGCAACACTCTTTTCCATGTTGGGGGACCCACTGCAAGGATAATGTTTTTTTCCCCCATGTTGGGGGACTCACTGCAAGGGTAATGTTTCCCCCCCCCCCTTTGTTGGGGACCCACTGCAAATGTAACTTTTTTTCCTGTTTTGGGGGGACCCACTTCAAGGGCAACACTCTATTCCATGTTGGGGGATCCACTGCAAGGGTAAAAATATTTTTTCATTGTTGGGGGACCCACTACAAAGGTAATGTTTTCTTTTTCCCTGTGTTGGGGTGCACCCACTGCAAGAGTAACTTTTTTCAGTGTTGAGGGACTCACTGCAAGGGTAATGTTCCTCCCCCCCATGTTGGGGGACCCACTGCAAATGTAACCTTTTTTTCCTGTTTTGGGGGACCCACTGCAAGGGTAACACTCTTTTCCATGTTGGGGGACCAACTGCAGGGATAATGTTTTTTTTCCTCTGTGTTGGGGGACTCACTGCAAGGGTAATGTTTCCCCCCCCCCTTTGTTGGGGACCCACTGCAAATGTAACTTTTTTTCCTGTTTTGGGGGACCCACTTCAAGGGCAACACTCTATTCCATGTTGGGGGATCCACTGCAAGGGTAAATTTTTTTTTCATTGTTGGGGGACCCAATGCAAAGGTAATGTTTTCTTTTTCCCTGTGTTGGGGTGCACCCACTGCAATGGTAACTTTTTTCAGTGTTGGGGGACCCACTGCAAGGGTGATGTTGGGGAAACCAAGCAAATGTCACCTTTTTTTCCTGTTTTGGGCGACCCACTGAAAGGGCAACACTCTTTTCCATGTTGGGGGATCCACTGCAAGGGTAAAAATTTTTTTTTAATTGTTGAGGGACCCACTGCATTTCCCTGTGTTGGGGTGCACCCACTGCAAGAGTAACTTTTTTCAGTGTTGGGGGACCCACTGCAAGGGTAATGTTCCCCCCCCCATGTTGGGGGAGCCACTGCAAATGTAACCTTTTTTTCCTGTTTTGGGGGACCCACTGCAAGGGCAACACTCTTTTCCATGTTGGGGGACCCACTGCAGGGATAATGTTTTTTTTCCTCCGTGTTGGAGGACCCACTGCAAAGGTAATGTTTTCTTTTTCCCTGTATTGGGGGACCCACTGCAAGGGTAACTTTTTTTTCATGTTGGGGGACCCACTGCAAGGAAAATGTTTTTTTTTCCCCCATGTTGGGGGATCCACTGCAAATGTAACATTTTTCTTCCTGTTTTTGGGGACCCACTGCAAGGGTAACTTTTCCCCTGTTGTTCACCTTTAACTCGTCATTTTACAGAATCTGACTATGTAAAGTTTTCTTTTTTTCAATTCTTCCCGAAAACGCATTGGGCGGCACGTGTCCAGCAAACTCGATTGCTCCAGGATCCTGTGTCTCAGATCTCCTAATCCGCAGAGGATCTGCCATGAGATTTGTTTACTAGGGAGGCCTGGCTGATAAAGCTGACCTCGTTGTGCACTCCTTGTTGGCTTTGGAGAGAATTCAAGACCTTTGCCTCGGCACGTTCATACAATTCAGACACCAGCCAACACCTCGTGCTTCCAACCCCGGTGATAACGTTACCATGGTGACGGTGTACGGACCAGGAATGGGTTGGGGATCACCGTGTACCTTGAAGGGCCCTGGTAACCGAGCTCATTCACCGCGTCCTGCTATCTCCACCCCACAAAAGCGGCCTTGTCTCCTCCAACATAAACAGCGCAGAGGGCACTGCTTCTCAGCGTTGACGGGTCGTTTCCTCTGCCAAATTCCCACCTTGTGATTCTCTGCCAAGCTGCAAGCTCCTTGGGGCCCCTGGGTATCACAGATCGCAGTTATTTTTGGCAGTTCGTTCTGTGTTTTTTTTTTTTTTAAATGCTTCGGTTTCATGTCAAAGCAGGTCAGCGTCGGATGAGAGAGTTTTCAAATTTGAATTTCCCCGCTTGCCTAGAAGAATTTGCCTTGTCCTATTGAGTGGATTAAAGCAGTACGGCCCCTTCCACATGAGCG
The DNA here is from genome assembly GCF_062004578.1 of Staurois parvus. Taxonomy (NCBI): domain Eukaryota; kingdom Metazoa; phylum Chordata; class Amphibia; order Anura; family Ranidae; genus Staurois; species Staurois parvus. The sequence continues at coordinate 2,491 of NW_028321064.1, forward strand.
GACCAATGGGGGTCTGCCTGTCCCTTTTTCAAGTGGAGCCAATTGGCCCAATCCATAGACTTCAGTGGACCAGCGGCATCTGATCCAATCCTGTACGCCAAAAACAGATGGATGGGGATCCGTTCAGGCGGACCCGATAGGTCCTTCCATAGACTTCGCTTGTCCGCTGACAACCGCCGGCATCCAATCCTGTACAGCAAAAACAGATGGATGGGGATCTGTTCAGGCGGACCTGAGAGGTCCATCCATAGACTTCTATTGTCCGCTGACACCTGCTGGCATCTGATCCAATCCGATCCGATCCTGTATGCCAAAAACAGATGGATGGGGATCCATTCAGGCGGACCCCCTAGGTCCTTCCATAGACCTCTATTGTCCGCTCACACCCGATCCGATCCTGTACGCCAAAAACAGATGGATGGGGATCCATTCAAGTGGACCCGATAGGTCCTTCGATAGACTTCTGTTGTCTACTGATACCCGCTGGCATCCAATCCAATCAGATCCTGTACGCCAAAAACAGATGGATGGTGATCCGTTCAGGCGGACTCGATAGGTCCTTCCATAGACCTCTATTGTCTGCTGACACCCTCCGGCATCCGATCCAATCCTGCATGCCACAAACAGATGGATGGGGATCCGTTCAGGCAGATCCTATAGGTCCTTCCATAGACTTCTATTGTCCGCTGACACCCGCCGGCATCCGATCCGATCCTGTACACCAAAAACAGATGGATGGGGATCTGTTCAGGCGGACCAGATAGGTCCTTCCATAGAGTTCTATTGGCTGCTGACACCCGCCGGCATCCGATCTGATCCTGTACGCCAAAAACAGATGGATGGTGATCCGTTTAGGCGGACCCGATAGGTCCTTCCATAGACTTCTATTGTCCGCTGACATCCGCCGGCATCCGATCCGATCCTGTATGCCAAAAGCAGATGGATGGGGATCCTTTCAGGCGGACTCGATAGGTCCTTCCATAGACCTCTATTGTCCGCTGACACCCGCTGGCACCTGATCCAATCCTGTACGCCAAAAACGGATGGGGATCCATTCAGGTGGACCCGACAGGTCCTTCCATAGACCTCTATTGTCTGCTGACACCCTCCAGCATCTGATCCGATCCTGTATGCCACAAACAGATGGATGGGGATCCGTTAAGGCAGACCCGATAGGTCCTTCCATAGTCTTCTATTGTCCGCTGACACCCGCCGGCATCCAATCCGATCCTGTATGCCACAAACAGATGGATGGGGATCCGTTCAGGTGGCATCCAATCCGATCCTGTATGCCACAAACAGATGGATGGGGATCCGTTCAGGCAGATCCGATAGATCCTTCCATAGTCTTCTATTGTCCGCTGACACCCGCCGGCATGTGATGTATAATGGAGAGCCGATCGTGTCATGTGACCTGTTATAAATGGCCCCGTCAGTCAGTAGCGTACATATTTTACTTTATTTTGACAAAAGTTTGGATAGTTAACAAAGTTCCAATGTAGTCCCAACTTTATGAAAAATTGGACTGTATTGGGGGGAGGACATGAGTGAGTATTCAACTGACTGTCCCTGTATGAGCTTCGTGGCCTCCTGCTGTGCGGGGCACAAAGGCAGATCAGTATTGTCCCCCACCAAGTATCTGCCTGTCTGGAGGGGAGGGACCTGATCAGGAAATAATAGGAGACGCTTGAATTGAGGAATATCGCGGTTTGAGGCCGCTGGTGTCATGCAGGGATCCCACAACATGGGCTTGGGGAAGGCTGGTGACTCAGTCCGGTACGATCAGCGGGGAGTTTGACCCCCAGAGTTGGGAAAAATAAATCTTTGTCAAAAGAGCAGTAAATCCGTGAACAGCTGAGCTTACAGAAGCCAGCAGTGCGTTGGACTGATAAGGCCCCTAATTAATGTCCGAATAAAACGGCCGAATCGCACAATAGCCTTTGTCTCCATGTAAATGACCCCAAACATTCGGTGGTCTGCGGAGCGAGAGCGCGTCACACATCCGTGCTTCCTAATGCGCTTGTTGGAAGATGGTTCCAAAGCATCGTTCGGGTGGGACTGCCTCACATGGCTCCACGCACACGGGACGTTTTCAGGCTCCCCGCGCACGGTACGTTTTCAGGCTCAGCACACACGGGGCGTTTTCAGGCTCAGCGCACACGGGGCGTTTTCAGGCTCAGCGCACACGGGACGTTTTCAGGCTCCACGCACATGGGGCATTTTCAGGCTCTGCGCGCACTGGGCGTTTTCAGGCTCCACGTACACAAAGCGTTTTCAGACTCCACACACATGAGGCATTTTCAGGCTCCACGCACACGGGGTGTTTTCAGGCTCCACGTACATGGGACGTTTTCAGGATTCACGCACACATAGCGTTTTCAGGCTCTATGCACACAGGACATTTTCAGACTCCGCGTACACGGGGCGTTTTCAGGCTCCCTGCACAGGGGACGTTTTCAGGCTCCACGCACACGGGGCGTTTTCAGGCTCCACACACACGGGGCGTTTTCAGGCTCCACGCACACGGGGCGTTTTCAGGCTCCACACACACAGGGCGTTTTAAGGCTCCACGCACACGGGGCATTTTCAGATTCCACGCACACGGGGCGTTTTCAGGCTCCACGCACACGGGGCATTTTCAGATTCCACGCACACGGGACGTTTTCAGGCTCCACGCACACGGGGCATTTTCAGATTCCACGCACACGGGACGTTTTCATGCTTCACGCACACAGGGCATTTTCAGGTTCCACGCACACAGGACGTTTTCAGGCTTCACGCACACAAGGCATTTTCAGGCTCCACGCACACGGGGCGTTTTCAAGCTTCTGGCACACAGGGCATTTTCAGGCTCCACGCACACGGGGCGTTTTCAGGCTTCTGGCACACGGGGCGTTTTCAGGCTCCGCGCATACGGGGCATTTTCAGGTTCCACGCACACGGGACGTTTTCAGGCTTCACGCACACAGGGCATTTTCAGATTCCACGCACACGGGGCGTTTTCAGGCTCCACGCACACGGGGCATTTTCAGATTCCACACACACGGGACGTTTTCAGGCTCCACGCACACGGGGCATTTTCAGATTCCACGCACACGGGACATTTTCATGCTTCACGCACACAGGGCATTTTCAGGTTCCACGCACACGGGGCGTTTTCAGGCTTCTGGCACACGGGGCGTTTTCAGGCTCCGCGCATACGGGGCATTTTCAGGTTCCACGCACACGAGACGTTTTCAGGCTTCACGCACACAGGGCATTTTCAGGTTCCACGCACACGGGACGTTTTCAGGCTTCACGCACACAGGGCATTTTCAGGTTCCACGCACAGGGGGCGTTTTCAGGCTCCACACACACGGGGCGTTTTCAGGCTCCACGCACACGGGGCGTTTTCAGGCTCCACACACACAGGGCGTTTTAAGGCTCCACGCACACGGGGCATTTTCAGATTCCACGCACACGGGGCGTTTTCAGGCTCCACGCACACGGGGCATTTTCAGATTCCACGCACACGGGACGTTTTCATGCTTCACGCACACAGGGCATTTTCAGGTTCCACGCACACAGGACGTTTTCAGGCTTCACGCACACAAGGCATTTTCAGGCTCCACGCACACGGGGCGTTTTCAAGCTTCTGGCACACAGGGCATTTTCAGGCTCCACGCACACGGGGCGTTTTCAGGCTTCTGGCACACGGGGCGTTTTCAGGCTCCGCGCATACGGGGCATTTTCAGGTTCCACGCACACGGGACGTTTTCAGGCTTCACGCACACAGGGCATTTTCAGATTCCACGCACACGGGGCGTTTTCAGGCTCCACGCACACGGGGCATTTTCAGATTCCACACACACGGGACGTTTTCAGGCTCCACGCACACGGGGCATTTTCAGATTCCACGCACACGGGACGTTTTCATGCTTCACGCACACAGGGCATTTTCAGGTTCCACGCACACGGGGCGTTTTCAGGCTTCTGGCACACGGGGCGTTTTCAGGCTCCGCGCATACGGGGCATTTTCAGGTTCCACGCACACGAGACGTTTTCAGGCTTCACGCACACAGGGCATTTTCAGGTTCCACGCACACGGGACGTTTTCAGGCTTCACGCACACAAGGCAATTTCAGGCTCCACGCACACAAGGCAATTTCAGGCTCCACGCACACGGGGCATTTTCAGGCTCCACGCACACGGGGTGTTTTCAGACTCCATACACATGGGGCGTTTTCAGACTCCATGCACTCGGAGCATTATAATAACGCTGGTAACATTAGCTGTGGAAAGTCACGTTAAAAAGGTGTTTTTCAGCAGTTTTTAGTGTTTTTGTATTAGCGTTTAGTGGCGTTTTGACGCGTTTTTTCGCGTTTGCGGTTTTTAGAGTTTTGACCATAAAACAAAATATTTTTTGGTCAAAAAAAGTTAGAAAAAGCTGTTTTTTCCGCGATTTAAAATGTTTTACCGCGTGTGAAGTGTGCGTGTTTTCACAGTGGGAGCAGTTATCACAGACGACGTCATATCGCCTTCACACAGAATTGACAGTGATTGTAAAGCTTTCTGCTCAGTGATGGCGCTCTGTGGAAGGGTCGTGCCGGATTGCCCGCAGTAAATGCGTTTTTTATCGTTGGCTAATTGGCTGGCTCCAACAGATGGCATTGGTGGATTATGAATTCATCTCTGGCCGTTCGGCTCTTTTGTCCCGCTGTCCTTTGTTGCGATTCATTTGAGCATAAATGCATTTATAGATAGTAAAGTGGACGGTTTTTTTTGGCAGAAATGTTGTCCCGTCATTCAGTATTCATGACTGAGGTTCATGCGTGTGACAGATCTTGGCACAGGGTGAACAACGTATCAGTCCAGTCTGCAGTAATGAAGCCGATGTGTAATCTGATTATTTGTTTGCCTTCCCTGGTTTATCCCCTAACAGGCCGATGAAAACCATTCCATGTTCATTTCAGACCTTCTTTTAGGCCCTGTGACATCATCACTGGGTCTCTGTGCTTCTCTATGCCTTGCTGCTGAGAGGAGCTGGCAGGGTGCTGTGGTGTTTTCAGGAAGCTATGCACAGCACCCTGCTGGCTCCTCTCAACAGCAACAGCAAAAAAGAGTGAAAATTTAAAAAAAAAGTTTTTCTTTGTTTCTGTTGTAAACTTTTGTATAGAAGTAATTTTTCCTCTTCACTGATGGGCACTGATAGACTGCACTGATGAGGCGGCATTGATGGTTACTGTTAAGGCGGCACTGATCAGGAGGCACTAATCAGGCTGCACTGATGGGCATTGATAAGTGGCACTAATTATTAGGCACTGACAAATGGCACTGATGGGCAATGAGAGGCATCACTGATAGGCAGCACTGATAGGCAGAAATGATGGGCACTGAGAGACATTACTGTTGGGCACTGAAAGGCAGAACTCATGGGCACTAATAGGCAGCAATGATGGGCACTGATAGGCAGAAATGATGGGCACTGATAGGCAGCACTGATGGACACTGAGAGACATTACTATTGGGCACTGAAGGGCAGCACTGATGGGCACCGATAGGCAGCAATGATGGGCACTGATAGACAGTACTTTTGGGCACTGAAAGGCAGCACTGATGGGCACTGATAGGCAGCAATGATGGACACTGATAGGCAGCAATGATGGGCACTGAGAGACATTACTGTTGGGCACTTAAGGGCAGCACTGATGGGCACCGATAGGCAGCAATGATGGGCACTGAGAGACAGTACTTTTGGGCACTGAAAGGCAGCACTGATGGTCACTGATAGGCAGCAATGATGGACACTGATAGGCAGCAATGATGGGCACTGAGAGACATTACTGTTGGGCACTTAAGGGCAGCACTGATGGGCACTGATAGGCAGCAGTGATGGGAACTGAGAGACATTACTGTTGGGCGCTGAAAGGCAGAACTGATGGGCACTAATAGGCAGCAATGATGAGCACTGATAGGCAGAAATGATGGGCACTGAGAGACATTACTGTTGGGCACTGAAAGGCAGAACTCATGGGCACTAATAGGCAGCAATGATGAGCACTGATAGGCAGCACTGATAGGCAGAAATGATGGGCACTGAGAGACATTACTGTTGGGCACTGAAAGGCAGAACTCATGGGCACTAATAGGCAGCAATGATGAGCACTGATAGGCAGCAATGATGGGCACTAAGAGACATTGCTGTTGGGCACTGAAAAGCAGCACTGATGGGCACTGATAGGCAGCAATGATGAACACTGATAGGCAGCAATGATGAACACTGATAGGCAGCAATGATGGGCACTGAGAGTCATTACTGTTGAGCACTTAAGGGCAGCACTGTTGGGCACTGATAGGCAGCAATGATGGGCACTGAGAGGCATTACTGTTGGGCACTGATAGGCAGCAATGATGGACACTGATGGGGCTGCACTGATTATCAGTGTAGATGTCCCGTGTTGATTACCGCTTACCTGCTCTCCTCTCCCGCGCTGTCAGCATGAGGAGAGTACTGCCGATAATAGGCAAACCCTGTGTACAGTGTGATCATCTGTGATCACACGGTAAAGGGCCGCTGTGATTGGCCATGAGTGTGCGGGAGGGCGGGGTTCTGGAACGACATCAATAGACACCCTCTCAGAACTGGACGACTTCACTATAGCCATTATTCGGGTTACAGCGCGGTCGGCAAGAGCTAAACCCACTTAGCGCCTTATCTGCATTAAATTGGTGTCAGAGCCGGTGTCATGAACTTGTGTTCAGGTTTACAGGAATGAGGTGACAACCCGAGAATGGGGTGACAACCCGAGAATGAGGTGACAACCTGAGAGCCAGGACAAGTGGGCATTGGTGTCAGTGGCCCCATTGTTGGTGTCATTAGGAGGAATTGTGCTCCATCATTGGGAGTATATAAGGTCTTGATGTCAGTGGCAGGACTGGCACCCCATCAGTGGTGTCATTGGGAGGAATTCTGCCTAATCATTGATGTCATTGGGCCCCATTGTTGGTGTCATTGGGAAGAATTGTGCCCCTTCATTGGTGTCCTTGGAGGAAATTATGCCCCATTGTTGAAAGGGCCTGATAAAAGCAATGAAAGGGCCACATCCGCAGTTTGGAGACCACTGGTCTAGAGGGACCCCCCCCAGGTATGGCATATTGTTACATTGGTCCAAGCTGAAACAATGTAACTATATAATAATATCCAATCCCGGCATTCTTGTGGACAGGTGGTGGGCGTGGCCATGAAAATGGCAGAGATCATGCCTGGGCGGGGGAAAGGCAACGTGACCAATGCCTAGCCTTCGGGTCACGTGAGCTGCCAGTAGTTTTGGCCACATGTTACGTGTTGCCGCATGTGACCTTGTAGGCGGAGCTGAGACTCCCCGGGTGATGAAGGTCAAAGAGGACGTATTCACATAGTAGGCGGAGCTGAGACTCCCCGGGTGATGAAGGCCATAGAGGACGTATTCACATTGTAGGCGGAGCTGAGACTCCCCGGGTGATGAAGGCCATAGAGGACGTATTCACATTGTAGGCGGAGCTGAGACTCCCCGGGTGATGAAGGCCATAGAGGACGTATTCACATTGTAGGCGGAGCTGAGACTCCCCGGGTGATGAAGGCCATAGAGGACGTATTCACATTGTAGGCGGAGCTGAGACTCCCCGGGTGATGAAGGCCATAGAGGACGTATTCACATTGTAGGCGGAGCTGAGACTCCCCGGGTGATGAAGGCCATAGAGGACGTATTCACATTGTAGGCGGAGCTGAGACTCCCCGGGTGATGAAGGCCATAGAGGACGTATTCACATTGTAGGCGGAGCTGAGACTCCCCGGGTGATGAAGGTCATAGAGGACGTATTCACATTGTAGGCGGAGCTGAGACTCCCCGGGTGATGAAGGTCATAGAGGACGTATTCACATTGTAACCAGGGGCGGACTGACCATTTGGGCACTCAGGCATTGCCCGAGGGCCCGGGGTCAGTAGGGGGCCCCATGGGATGCCCCTGGAACCTTTTAATTGGCTTTTTCATAGGCTTCTTTTGGCTGTGGGTGAGGATACAGGGGCCCCATGATCTCCTATTGCCCGGGGGCCCCATGAGTTGTCAGTCCGCCCCTGACCATAACCCGCGTCAGCACATTGTTGGTTTCCTGGAGGTCGCTCTGTGACACCTTTCCCCGATCGTTATTTATTGGTGTCATTGCTGTATTTTTATTCCACGTTTTCCTCGTTCACCATTGTATTCGCCGGGCGCACAGAACATCGAACTTCCACAAATGGATGGAAAACAAACAGAATTCATCCCTGAAGGCTTCCTGTGAGAAAAATGGTGTTTTGCTGTAGAATGTAGAACACAATGCTGGTCGGTGAATGTTTCGGGTTCCCAGCACCTGCTTCCTATGTTGTCCTGGATTCAGGATGTACGGATTATGAGCGAGGCAAGTGCAGTGATTGAAGGCCAAACTTCAGGATCTGCTCACTGCTGGCTGGATGTGCAGTTCTTGTGGTGTCACTCAGCAAGCTTGTGATTTTAAAGTGGACCTTGCTTTCAGTCTGTACACCTGCTGTGCCGATTATGAGGGGCTCCCACCATCCCTGTGCTGAGTTCCCGGGTCTGTACACCCGCTGTGCCAATTATGAGGGGTTCCCACCATCCCTGTGCTGAGTTCCCGGGTCTGTACACCTGCTGTGCCAATTATGAGGGGTTCCCACCATCCCTGTGCTGAGTTCCCGGGTCTGTACACGTGCTGTGCCCATTATGAGGGGTTCCCACCATCCCTGTGCTGAGTTCCTGGGTCTGTACACCCGCTGTGCCCATTATGAGGGGTTCTCACCATCCCTGTGCTGAGCTTCCGGGTCTGTACACCCGCCGTGCCCATTATGAGGGGTTCCCACCATCCCTGTGCTGTGTTCCCGGGTCTGTACACCCGCTGTGCCCATTATGAGGGGTTCCCACCATCCCTGTGCTGTGTTCCCGGGTCTGTACACCTGCTGTGCCCATTATGAGGGGTTCCCACCATCCCTGTGCTGAGTTCCCGGGTCTGTACGCCCTCTGTGCCCATTATGACGGGTTTCCACCGTCCCTGTGCTGAGTTCCCGGGTCTGTACGCCCTCTGTGCCCATTATGAGGGGTTCCCACCATCCCTGTGCTGAGTTCCCGGGTCTGTACACCCGCTGTGACCATTATGAGGGGTTCCCACCATCCCTGTGCAGAGTTCCCGGGTCTGTACGCCCGCTGTGCCCATTATGAGGGGTTCCCTCCATCTCTTTTTCCAGAGTCGCAGAGCCACTGACTGGCCATACATTATACAATTTTCTTGAGATTCTTGCTGTAGATTTACCAAAAAACAGATAATAGGAGGTCAGACCTAAACAACACTTTCAGTTGTATCCAATCAGGCTGGTCCTTGTGCTACATAGAGGAAATTGGGCAGAAACTGGACAAAAAATTGGATAGAAATCTGTATAGTGTATGGCCAGCCTAAGTTTCAGCTGCAGAATCAATCCAAACTGCATGAAAAGGCGCAATCACAGCAGAAACACGCGCTGTCATTTACTGACACGAGACATTATCGGATAATTGTCGCAGCTCCGCTCCCGGGATCAATGTTTTTGACAGTAACGAGGGGAGTATACACAGCAAGGACCAGCTTGAATGATCCTCTGGGGGGGAGGGGGGGGGATGGGGGGTAAAACAAGAAATGTCCGAAGAATACTCTCAGCTCAAAATAAAGGTCCTGAAGAGTCCGGCGGGGGGGGGGGCAAAGGATGAGCTAACCCTCGTCTTTTGTCACCGGTGTCAGCTGAGAATGTCACCAAAGATAACGGAATACATTTTGGCCGAGATTTATGATGAAATATTATTTATTTGCAAAAGTTTCTAAGAAAAACACTTTTTTTTCAACATTTTTGGACTTTTTCATTTATATAGCAAAAAAATAAAAATCCCAGCGGTGAATAAATACCACCAAAATAAAGCTTTATCTGTCTCAAAAAAATGATAAAAAATTCATACGGGTACAGTGTTGCATGACCGCGCAATTGTCATTCAAAGTGTGACAGCTCTGAAAGCTGAAAATTGGCCTGGACAGGAAGGGGGGGGAGTGTCCGGACTGGAAGGGTGGGAAAGTGTCCGGACTGGAAGGGGGGAAAGTGTCCGGACTGGAAGGGGGGAAAGTGTCCGGACTGGAAGGGGGGGAAAGTGTCCGGACTTGAAGGGGGTGAAAGTGTCCGGACTGGAAGGGGGGAAAGTGTCCGGACTGGAAGGGGGGAAAGTGTCCGGACTGGAAGGGGGGAAAGTGTCCGGACTGGAAGGGGGTGAAAGTGTCTGGACTTGAAGGGGGTGAAAGTGTCCGGATTGGAAGGGGGTGAAAGTGTCCGGATTGGAAGGGGGTGAAAGTGTCTGGACTGGAAGGGGGTGAAAGTGTCCGGACTGGAAGGGGTGAAAGTGTCCGGACTGGAAGGGGGTGAAAGTGTCCGGACTGGAAGGGGTGAAAGTGTCTGGACTGGAAAGGGGTGAAAGTGTCCGGACTGGAAGGGGGTGAAAGTGTCCAGACTGGAAGGGGGGAAAGTGTCCGGAATGGAAAGGGGTGAAAGTGTCCGGACTGGAAGGGGGTGAAAGTGTCCGGACTGGAAGGGGGGGAAAGTGTCCGGAATGGAAGGGGGGGAAAGTGTCCAGAATGGAAGGGGGTGAAAGTGTCTGGACAGGAAGGGGGTGAAAGTGTCTGGACAGGAAGGGGGTGAAAGTGTCCGGACTGGAAGGGGTGAAAGTGTCCAGACATGAAGTGGTTAATGAACAATCATTCCCCGAATCCAGTCCAGGGCTCCCGGCGGGGTCACATTTGTTCCAGATTTTCCCTTCATTCAGGTAGTAATGAATCAGAAGGGAGCAGAAGAAGAACCTTTTACTTCCCGGCAATAATTCTTGTAAATGGCCCAAACCAGAGTGCCAGGCCTCTCCTCCAGCGTATTCATCCATTCATGAGCCTGTCAGCGGGTCATTGTGCCTGTCTGTCCGGCCCTCCTCCGCTCCTTGTTCATCATACTAGCCGGACTCCCACTGGGTGCAGCCCCATCATGTTCAGGGCATTGTACAGCTGACCCCCCCCCCCCCCCAGCAGCATCGACTTCCCTGACTGCAAATACCCCGGGTATCCGAACCCAAAGGCAGAAATGTATTATATTGCAGCTTACCAAGTCTACCAACGCCATGGCGCTATTCCTTTTTTACATTATTTTATAGTTATTTCTGATTTTTATTTGTTTTATTTATGCATTTATTTTACATTATTTTACATTTATATATGATAATTTTATATGAATATTTTGAAAAAAAGTGTTTTCTTAGTTTCTCTTATAAAATTTTGTAAATAAGTGATTTTTCTCCTTCACTGATGTGCGCTAATGAGGCTGCAGTGATGGGCACTGGTAGGTGGCACTGATGAGGAGGCACTGGTAGGTGGCACTGATGGGCTGCACTGATGAGGAGGCACTGACAGGCATCACTGATGGGCACTGAAAACCAGCACTCATATATGGCACTGCTAGGTGGCACTGATAGGCAGCAATGACGAGCACTGATAGGCGGCACTAACTGGCATTGATAGGTGGCACTGAAAGGCAGCTCAGATGGGCACTGATATGTGGCATTGATGTGCACTGGTAGGCACTGATATGTGGCATTGATGTGCACTGGTAGGCGCTGATATGTGGCATTGATGTGCACTGGTAGGCGCTGATATGTGGCATTGATGTGTACTGGTAGGCACTGATATGTGGCATTGATGTGCACTGGTAGGCACTGATATGTGGCATTGATGTGCACTGGTAGGCACTGATATGTGGCATTGATGTGCACTGGTAGGCGCTGATATGTGGCATTGATGTGCACTGGTAGGCACTGATATGTGGCATTGATGTGCACTGGTAGGCGCTGATATGTGGCATTGATGTGTACTGGTAGGCACTGATATGTGGCATTGATGTGCACTGGTAGGCACTGATATGTGGCATTGATGGGCACTGATATGTGGCATTGATGGGCACTGATATGTGGCATTGATGTGCACTGGTAGGCACTGATATGTGGCATTGATGGGCACTAGTAGGTATTGATATGTAGAATTGATGTGCACTGGTAGGCGCTGATATGTGGCATTGATGTGTACTGGTAGGCACTGATATGTGGCATTGATGTGCACTGGTAGGCACTGATATGTGGCATTGATGGGCACTGATATGTGGCATTGATGTGCACTGGTAGGCACTGATATGTGGCATTGATGGGCACTAGTAGGTATTGATATGAAGAATTGATGTGCACTGGTAGGCACTGATATGTGGCATTGATGGGCACTGGTAGGCACTAATATGTGGCATTGATGTGCACTGGTAGGCACTGATATGTGGCATTGATGGGCACTGACAGGTGCCACTTACTGGCATTTCCTAATTTACATGCGATCAGCTGTGATTGGACACAGCTAATCACATGACAGAGCTGACATCTTTGGCTCTTTCCATTGATCGGTGATTCGCTGCGTCTCAGGGACACAGCACATCCGCGATCGCCGCGCTGCACGCCCCCGGGTGGTGCACACGCGTGGTTAGAGTGGTAGGACGTCACGTGACATCCTCTCACAACGATAGAACCGCCTTGCGCCCGTCGTTTCCTTCTATGGCGGGCGGGAGGCAGTTAAAGCGGTCATATCGATGCGATTCCAACTTGGTCCAACCGCACCGACTTCTAACGTAGCACATGCGACTATTTCAGGTGCGACTTGCATAGATATCCGTGTCACCCGACTTTGAAATCGCGTGACTTCACTGGCAGTCGGATCGGTGTCACCGGGGGGGGGGGGGGGGGGGTGTCAAGGTTTTCCACTTTTTTTTCCCCTGTTCTAATAATATATTGGCACTGGGTGCCGTTCATGAACTCCCCACACACAGCACACAGCTGTCCAATCCAGAGAGTCGGGATGATAGCACATCATTGTGGGGGGGGGTCATGTTACAGAATCAGTGGGAACACCTCCCGCTGCCCTTCCTGTGGTGTCGGAAGGTAAATAACAGGGCCGTGTGTAAATGCTGCATCAAAGATGGGGGGCGCAGGGCAGGCGGAGCGGTGTGTACTGACACACGTATGATGCGGCTGGCGGTTTGTAAATGAAATTCCAGATCCTCCCATCTGCCGCAGACCTTTCAGGGGGAAGCACATTCTGTTGTCATATATATTACAGGACAGAGCCTGCAGCAGGGGGAGTGAGACTACTGCAGGAGGAGGGGATAAGGGACCCCAGTGGGAACAATTCACCTCTAAGCGGAACTTCGCTGAATCTGAGCACCACAAACCAAAATTCATTTTTAATATTCAAAGCAAATTCATCCATCCTTGTCTCCAGGCTGTATCTTGCTAAGAAATCACTTTGATAAACACCCCCCCCCAGGGGGCCCATGGGGCCCCTGGGCAATAGGGGATCATGGGGCCCCTGTGTCCTTGCCCACACTCAAAGCATACCCAAAAAAGCCTATAAAAGGTACCAGGGGCATCTCATGGGGCCCCCTACTGACCCCGGGCCCTTGGGCAGTGCCTGAGTTTCCAAATGGTCAGTCCACCCCTGGTTCCCATCAGACCCTGCCCTCAAAAGCTTGCAATCTAGGGTCCCTGTCTCACATGCCAGAACCTGCCCTCAAGAGCTTACATTCTAAGGTTCCCGTAAGACCCGTCCCTCAAGAGCTTACAATCTAAGGTCCCCATCTCACATGCCAAGTGCTCGAATTCTCAGTCCGCCCCTGCCCCCCCCCCCCATAGAATTTGTGGCTGTAAGGCCCATCTTCAGTAAGGGCAGATGATTCCTGTAGCATTTACTTCTTGGAATCCATCTGCCCTTGGCTCAGGCAGGAGGGTGTGCTTAGTTGAGAAAACTCCTCCTCCGCTCCTGAAGACTCCTGGGATGTTTGACATCATTTGCCTAGGCATGGACACCAGGAAGTAACTAAAGAAATGGGAAAACAGTTTAAAGTGAACCGGGCCCTCCAATTCCTTCTGTGCTGAAAAGTATCATAATTGTATTGTCTCCCTTTATATTGTTAAGTGCTGAGCAAACTGTTGGCCCCATAAATCCTGTATAATAATATTCTACCCGGGCCATTCGGCTTGAATTCAATTGGAAGGGAAGTTATAGTCATTCGATTGTCTGCAGAATTAGTCATTGTCATCGAATTGATCGATTAGATTAAAAAAAGGCAGCGTACGGCTGCATTCGTTTTCCTTTTTCAGTCTGCCTTTTCAGCTAATAACGGAATCTTCTATTTCTCCTACCAGCCCATCCCCCCCATTTATTACCTTTTGTACCACTAGCCCCTCCCTCCTAGATTGTACGCTCCCAGGATCAGGGCCCTCCTATCCCTCTTGTATTGATCTGTATTGTTGCTGTATTGTCTCCCGTTATATTGTAAAGCGCTGAGCAAACTGTTGGCGCCATAAATCCTGTATAATAATAATATAAATCCTGTATAATAATAATAATATAAATCCTGTATAATAATAATAATATAAATCCTGTATAATAATAATAATAATATATAAATCCTGTATAATAATAATAATAATAATATAAATCCTGTATAATAATAATATGCGGAAATAGTCAGACGATTTTACATTTTCATACTCTGTCAATATATCTGACGATTGATTCTCTGTCAATATATCTGACGATTGATACACTGTCAATATATCTGACAATTGATACTCTGTCAATATATCTGACGATTGATACTCTGTCAATATATCTGACGATTGATAATCTGTCAATATCTGACTATTGATACTCTGTCGATATATCTGACGATTGATACACTGTCCATATATCTGACAATTGATACTCTGTTAATATATCTGACGATTGATACTCTGTCAATATATCTGACGATTGATACTCAGTCAATATATCTGACGATTGATTCTCTGTCAATATATCTGACGATTGATTCTCTGTCAATATATCTGACGATTGATACACTGTCAATATATCTGACAATTGATACTCTGTCAATATATCTGACGATTGATACACTGTCAATATATCTGACAATTGATACTCTGTCAATATATATGACGATTGATACTCTGTCAATATATCTGACAATTGATACTCTGTCAATATATATGACGATTGATACTCTGTCAATATATCTGACGATTGATAATCTGTCAATATCTGACTATTGATACTCTGTCGATATATCTGACGATTGATACACTGTCCATATATCTGACAATTGATACTCTGTTAATATATCTGACGATTGATACACTGTCAATATATCTGATAATTGATAATCTGTCAATATATCTGACTATTGATACTCTGTCAATATATCTGACAATTGATACACTGTCAATATATCTGACGATTGATACACTGTCAATATATCTGATGATTGATACACTGTCAATATATCTGACGATTGATACACTGTCCATATATCTGATGATTGATACACTGTCAATATATCTTACAATTGATACTCTGTCAATTTATCTGACGATTGATACTCTGTCCATATATCTGACAATTGATACTCTGTCAATATATCTGACGATTGATACTCTGTCCATATATCTGACGATTGATACTCTGTCAATATATCTGACAATTGATACTCTGTCAATATATCTGACGATTGATACTCTGTCCATATATCTGACAATTGATACTCTGTCCATATATCTGACGATTGATACTCTGTCCATATATCTGACAATTGATACTCTGTCCATATATCTGACGATTGATACTCTGTCCATATATCTGACAATTGATACTCTGTCAATATATCTGACGATTGATACTCTGTCCATATATCTGACGATTGATACTCTGTCAATATATCTGACAATTGATACTCTGTCAATATATCTGACGATTGATACTCTGTCCATATATCTGACAATTGATACTTTGTCAATATATCTGACGATTGATACTCTGTCCATATATCTGACGATTGATACACTGTCAATATATCTGACAATTGATACTCTGTCAATATATCTGACGATTGATACACTGTCAATATATCTGACAATTGATACTCTGTCAATATATATGACGATTGATACTCTGTCAATATATCTGACGATTGATAATCTGTCAATATCTGACTATTGATACTCTGTCGATATATCTGACGATTGATACACTGTCCATATATCTGACAATTGATACTCTGTTAATATATCTGACGATTGATACACTGTCAATATATCTGATAATTGATAATCTGTCAATATATCTGACTATTGATACTCTGTCAATATATCTGACAATTGATACACTGTCAATATATCTGACGATTGATACACTGTCAATATATCTGATGATTGATACTCTGTCCATATATCTGATGATTGATACACTGTCAATATATCTTACAATTGATACTCTGTCAATTTATCTGACGATTGATACTCTGTCCATATATCTGATGATTGATACACTGTCAATATATCTTACAATTGATTCTCTGTCAATTTATCTGACGATTGATACTCTGTCCATATATCTGACAATTGATACTTTGTCAATATATCTGACGATTGATACTCTGTCCATATATCTGACGATTGATACTCTGTCAATATATCTGACAATTGATACTCTGTCAATATATCTGACGATTGATACTCTGTCAATTTATCTGACGATTGATACACTGTCCATATATCTGATGATTGATACACTGTCAATATATCTTACAATTGATACTCTGTCAATTTATCTGACGATTGATACTCTGTCCATATATCTGACAATTGATACTTTGTCAATATATCTGACGATTGATACTCTGTCCATATATCCTACAATTGATACTCTGTCAATATATCTGACAATTGATACTCTGTCAATATATCTGACGATTGATACTCTGTCAATTTATCTGACGATTGATACTCTGTCCATATATCCTACAGTTGATACTCTGTCCATATATCTGACGATTGATACTCTGTCCATATATCTGACAATTGATACACTGTCCATATATCCGACAATTGATACACTGTCCTCATATCTGATGATTGATACACTGTCCATATATCTGACGATTGATACACTGTCCGTATATCTGATGATTGATACTCTGTCAATATATCTGACGATTGATACACTGTCCATATATCTGACAATTGATACACTGTCAATATATCTGACGATTGATACTCTGTCATTATATCTGACAATTGATACACTGTCCATATATCTGACGATTGATACACTGTCCATATATCTGACAATTGATACACTGTCAATATATCTGACGATTGATACTCTGTCATTATATCTGACAATTGATACTCTGTCCATATATCTGACAATTGATACACTGTCCATATATCTGACAATTGATACTCTGTCAATATATCTGACAATTGATACTCTGTCAATATATCTGACAATTGATACTCTGTCAATATATCTGACAATTGATACTCTGTCAATATATCTGATGATTGATACACTGTCAATATATCTGACAATTGATACTCTGTCAATATATCTGATGATTGATACACTGTCCATATATCTGACAATTGATACTCTGTCCATATATCTGACAATTGATACTCTGTGAATATATCTAACAATTGATTCTCTGTCCATATATCTGACAATTGATACTCTGTCCATATATCTGATGATTGATTCTCTGTCCATATATCTGACAATTGATACTCTGTCATTATATCTCGTATACAAACTGCCGCTCTCTCCTCCATATTTGTATATCTGGGATGACAGATCGGGGGAATAACTCCTTTATCAGGGAGAACACAGAAGAGTCATTGAAGAGCTCCATACATGTCACATGTACTTTGATCTGGAAGTCATTGACGTTCGTTCACGTCTGATACGGATTGAGCTGCCGCTGCATGAACCAGAACAAAGGACCCGGCTTGTGACCCGCTCTGCCTCCTGCGTTTGTACATGGATGATGCATTGCTTTCTGTGTAGGTGGTTTATGCTGCAGCGCTTCCTCCATACACAGCTCCGCCCAAAACAATACCCCCCCCCCGAACTGAGTACCCCATTCAAAGCGTGATCTAGGTGCCCAAATACATTTTTCATGCGATCTTTCCGCTCAGGTCCGCTTGTCAGGTTTTCAGGCGGAACTGATTGGACCCTCCATTCACCCCTATGGACCGGTGGGTCCGTTTACACCCGCCTACCTCAGATCGGGTCTGCTAAAAGCAAACAGAAAGAGATCTGCTCCCCCCCCCCCGCCTAGGCCAGGGGTCTCCAGGCTTTGTAGGCAAAGGGCCAGTTTACTGTCCTTCAGACTTTAGGAGGGCCGGACTGTGACCTTTGAGGGTAGAAAAGGTTCCGATGTCAGTGGAGCAAAAACAATGCCCCATCCAGGGGCGGACTGACCATTTAGAAACTCGGGCACTGCCCGAGGGCCCGGGGTCAGTAGGGGGCCCCATGAAATGCCCCTGGTACCTTTTTCATAGGCTTTTTTGAGTTTGGGCAAGGACACAGGGGCCCCATGATCCCCTATTGCCTGGGGGCCCCATGAGTTGTCAGTCCGCCCCTGGCCCCATCTTTGGTGTCAGTGAGAGGAATTGTGCCCCATCGGTGGTGTCAGTGGGCCCCATTGTTGGTGTCATTGGGAGGAATTGTGCCCCATAATTGGTGTCATATGGAGGAATAGCGTCCCATCATTTGTGTCAGTAGGGGGAATTATGCCAAATCATTGGTGTCAGTGGGCTCCATTGTTGGAGTCATTGGTAGAAATTGTGCCACATCGTTGGTGTCAGTGAGAGGAATTGTGCCCCATCAGTGGTGTCAATGGGCCCCATCACTGGCATCACTGGGAGGAATTGTGCCCCATAATTGGTGTCATATGGAGGATTAGCGTCCCATCATTTGTGTCAGTAGGGGGAATTATGCCACATCATTGGTGTCAGTGGGCCCCATTGTTGGTGTCATTGGCAGTCAATGTTGATTAAGAGAGTGACGTTCCCCCCATCCACCCATGTCTCCATGCTTGATTTTCCTGAGAAATCACTTTGACTCCCCCTTTCCCCCAGCATTTCTAGCTGTAGCCATCTTGAGTAAGGGCAGATGACTATTGTAGCATTTACTTCCTGGAATCCATCTGCCCTTAGCTCAGGCATGCTGGTAGGATGATGTATTTGGCTGAGAAAACCCCTGTTGAGGACTCCTGGGATGTATGAAACCTTTGCCTAGGCCAGAAACCAGGAAGTAAATGAAGAACTGTAAAAAAAAACAGTTTTAAACAAGTAAATATGATTAATGTAGCATTTACTTCCTGGAATCCATCTGCCCTTAGCTCAGGCATGCTGGTAGGTGAGAGTGAAGTTCGACTTTAATTCTCATGGCACGGTCCGGAGTCCTTTCCCTCCTGGATGGCGGAGGGGGAGAGCTCTCCTTCAGGTGCCCTTGTTGCTTCCATTGGGTTCACCAGAAGGGGTGCTCACAGGGTCCTGAAGGTGGTGATGTCACCGCGAGGGGCAGTGACAAGATCGGTCAGCGGTGAGTCCGGCCTTCAGCCGTGGGTCTCTGGAGGGTCACTTTACGGCAGGTTCAAGGGACCAGTAAGAAGCTCGGGTGGGAACAATGGAGGGGTTACAATTCTATCTTCCATTGCCTCGGGCCATGATGTTTTGCTTCATGTGTACGTCCCTATCTGGCTGTATTGCTACAATGTGGGTGGGCCTCCAGGGGGTGGTGAAATCATGGCTCAGCCACCTGTTTTTTTTGTTTTTTCTTTACCGCCCATCCAAAAAAACCCTTCGACTCATATCTGACACCCTGACTGAGGGTATGCGCTTTTTTTTAGGGATGTGGTGCCGTCGGTTACCCCTCGGAGAAGACCGCCATTCCTGCTTTTTCGTTACTTTTTCCCGTTTCAATGACTCGACTCTGAATCTCAGTAAAGTTCAGCGAACACTTTTGCAGGCCATAGACGGTTGAACATCGGTCGATTTTTCGAATGATAAATGAAAAATCGGTCGTTCGTTAAGCCGACGTTACCACCGACAATTACAAAAATCGACAGACTAATGCAGGCCATAGACGGGTCGAAAATCAGCCGATTTTTGCACTGTTAGTGGGATAATTGGTCGGCCGTTTTTCGGGGTTTTGGCACATTTTTTTTATCGGTGAAGTTGGAAAAAAATCAGCCTATTTTCCCGGTAATGATGGGCAAATCGGCTGATCTTTTTACCGATAAAAAAGCTGCGCATGAGCCGTGACCTGCAAGACGAAGAAGAAGAAGAGGAAGAAAAAAGAAGAAGAAAAAGAAGAAGAAAAAGAAGGAGAAGAAGAAAAATAAGAAGAGGAAGGAGAAGAAAAAGAAGAAGAAGAAGAGGAAGGAGAAGAAAAAGAAGAAGAAGAAGGAGAAGAAGAAAAATAAGAGGAAGAAGAAGAAAAAGAAGAAAGAAAAAGAAGAAAGAAGAAGAAAAGAAGAAGGAGAAGAAGAAGGAGAACAAGAAGAAGAAGAAGAAAAAGAAGAAGGAAAAGAAGAAGGAGAAGAAGAAAATAAGAAGAAGGAGGAAGAAGAAAAAGAAGAAGAAGAAGAAAAAGAAGAAGAAAAAAGAAGAAGAAGAAGAAAAAGAAGAAGAAAAAGAAGAAGAAAAAGAAGAAGAAAAGAAGAAGAAAAAGAAGAAGAGGAAGAAAAAGAAGAAGAAAAAAGAAGAAGGAGAAGAAGAAGAAGAAGAAAAAGAAGAAGGAGAAGAAGAAAATAAGAAGAAGAGGAAGAAGAAGAAAAAGAAGAAAAAGAAGAAGAAGAAAAAGAATTCCAGTCTGCTATTATATTTTATATGAAAAGTCTTGCGGTTGCAACAATGTATCCATTTGTATCCGAATAAAACCATCTGTATCCGAAATGGATACAAATGGATACATTGTTGCAACCGCAAGACTTTCATATAAAATATAATAGCGGAGCTCTCTGCAGGGACAGAAGTATTTAAATGCCGGTCGTAGACGGGACGAAAATCGGCCAATTTTTTTTTACCGTTGGTGGTAACGTCAGCCGATCGAACGACCGATTTTATTTTATTTTAAATGGCCGGTTTTGGACCCGTCTATGGCCTGCATTAATCATAAAGTTCACCCCATATAACAGCCAAACTTCTGTTCCTTGCAGGTCACGGCTCATGCGCAATTTTATTTTCGTTAAAACGATCGTCCGATTTGGCCACCATTGCCGTGAAAATCGGCCATTTTCCGTGAATTTTCCAACATAATAATAATCTAAAAGTGCAAAAAACCCGAAAACCGGCCGACCAATGAACCCACTAACTAACAGAGTGAAAATCAGCCGATTATTCTTTCAGACGAAAAATCGGCCGATTTTTGAACCGTCTGCGGCCGGCATTTGGAACGTTCGGTCTGGAGGACTGTTGTTCCGAGAGTTTAATGACTTCCTAGAGAGAAATGTGTTTTCTTTCTGTGGCCGGCCGGCTCACAATATGTGCTGATCCCTCTAGGAGTTAATTGCAATTCTTTTCTGTAATGATGAACAGCCTATTGAGTCAGGAATGGCCCGGGGGAGGGGAGTCCATCTCACCCCCCCCCCAACCCCCCCTATCTCTGTCCCAGCTGCCACCTCCTGCCCCATTCACAGCCAGTTTTGAATCTGTAGAGCCGGTGAAGGGAGCTGGTTGCTGCAGTTGGGACGATGCTTTTGCTCTCGGGGACCTGATCTCCCATGGAGGGGCCGAGTCCACTGAGATCGGATTGCTTGAACGATGACGGGGACGCGCTGCGGCGGGCTCATCCAGGGGCCCGGGCTCTCAGCAGCAGGTGCCTATGAGGACAGGGAGAGGAGTGTGATGCTCTGGCGATGGGAACAGAACAACAGCACCATGAAGCTGGTAAGGGATGCGCAGAGCGGGCCCCCCGGGTTCCTAGAATCAGAACTTGCCCCCAGAAAATGTTAGAAAATGAAAGTTTCTGGAAACTCCATGAAAAAGGAAAAAGTCCTTTAAAGTTTGTGTTGTCCCTTCTAAATCTGAGGAACCATAAACTGTGTGTGGTGTCACTGACCCCAATAATGGGCCCCTATCTGTCACAGAGATACCAACATAGCCAGCTAATGCCCATAGGGGTCACCGAACATGGAAACCCCATGTGACCCCCAATTGGGCTCGGGGTAACATTGTTATGGGGATGGCTCTGCAGAAGAACAATAATATAGAAATACATATTTGCAGCAATGCCACAAAGCAAAACCTCTCCCCGAAGTACCCAGAGGATGGGAATAGTAGAAATGGTGTTCCTGTTGTCATTGTTTTTGTTTTCATTCACTGGCGGTGATACATTGTAACACACACTTTGGGTTTTCATTCACTGGCTGTGATACATTGTAACATACAGTATGTTGGGTTTTCATTCACTGGCTGCGATACATTGTAACACACACCTTTGTTGGGTTTTCATTCACTGGCTGCGATACATTGTAACACACATTTTGTTGGGTTTTCATTCACTGGCTGTGATACATTGTAACACACACCTTTGTTGGGTTTTCATTCACTGGCTGCGATACATTGTAACACACACTTTGTTGGGTTTTCATTCACTGGCTGTGATACATTGTAACATACAGTATGTTGGGTTTTCATTCACTGGCTGTGATACATTGTAACATACAGTATGTTGGGTTTTCATTCACTGGCTGCGATACATTGTAACACACACTTTGTTGGGTTTTCATTCACTGGCTGCGATACATTGTAACATACACTTTGTTGGGTTTTCATTCACTGGCTGTGATACATTGTAACATACACTTTGTTGGGTTTTCATTCACTGGCGGTGATACATTGTAACATACAGTACTTTATTGGGTTTTCATTCACTGGCTGCGATACATTGTAACACACAATATGTTGGGTTTTCATTCACTGGCTGCGATACATTGTAACATACAGTACTTTGTTGGGTTTTCATTCACTGGCAGTGATACATTGTAACATACAGTACTTTGTTGGGTTTTCATTCACTGGCGGTGATACATTGTAACATACAGTACTTTATTGGGTTTTCATTCACTGGCTGCGATACATTGTAACACACAATATGTTGGGTTTTCATTCACTGGCTGCGATACATTGTAACATACAGTACTTTGTTGGGTTTTCATTCACTGGCTGTGATACATTGTAGCATACAGTACGTTGCATTTGTTTTCACTCGCTGCTTGTGATACATTGTAACATACAGTGCATTGTTTTTGTTTTCATTTGCTGGCTAAGGTACATTTTAACATTCACAGGTTGTGATACATTTTAACTTACATGTTTTTTTTTATTTTCAGGTGTTTTCATTTTTGATTTGCTAGTTGTTATATGTTGTATAATTTGGTTTTGTGATTTTTTTTATTTATTTTTTTCAGTGCTGGTTGTGATACATTGTAACATACAGTTTGGTTTTCATTCACTAGCTGTGATACAATGGAACATACAGTACAATGCATTTGCTTTCATTCACTGGTTGTGACACATTGTAATATACAGTATGTTGGGTTTTCATTCACTGGCTGTGATACATTGTAACATACAGGTGTTGTATTTTTTCATTTGCTAGTTGTTATATGTTGCATAATGCGCATTTGTGATTTTTTTTTTCCAGTGCTGGTTGTGATACATTGTAACATACAGTTTGTTGGGTTTTCATTCACTGGTTGCGAAACATCGTAACATACACTTTGTTGCATTTGATTTCATTCACTGGTTGTGATACATTGTAACATACAGGTGTTTTATTTTTTCATTTGCTAGTTGTTATATGTTGCATAATGTGCACTTGTGATTTGTTTCAGTGCTGGTTGTGATACATTGTAACATACAGTTCGGTGTTTTGTTTTTTATGCATGTCATTGGGTGAACACACGCTGACCTGTACCAAATGTACATTAAACTACAGAACAGCACAGCAGGTGGGAATGTAACGCACCAAAATGCATCAACACACACAAAATCACATAGTTTAAAGGGGAGACAATTGGAAATAGAATTTTTTTTTTTTATATATTATTATTATACAGGATTTATATAGCGCTAAAAGGTTTGCTCAGCACTGTACAATATAGTGGGGGACAGTACATGAGACAATACAGTAACAATACAATACATGGGGGGTTCGAGGGCCCTGCTCTTTGGAGCTTACAATCTAGGAGGGAGGGGATAGGGGTACAGGAGGAATATATATATATATATATATATATATTATTATTCAGGATTTATATATTATTATTATTATACAGGATGTCATTATTATTATTATACAGGAATTATTATTATTATTATTATACAGGATTTATATATTATTATTATTATTATTATACAGGATTTATATATTATTATTATTATTATAATACAGGATTTATATATTATTATTATAATACAGGATTTATATATTATTATTATTATTATTATTATACAGGATTTATATATTATTATTATTATTATAATACAGGATTTATATATTATTATTATTATACAGGATTTATATATTATTATTATACAGGATTTATATATTATTATACAGGATTTATATATTATTATTATTATTATACAGGATTTATATATTATTATTATACAGGATTTATATATTATTATTATTATTATACAGGATTTATATATTATTATACAGGATTTATATATTATTATTATTATTATTCAGGATTTATATATTATTATTATTATACAGGATTTATATATTATTATTATTATACAGGATTTATATATTATTATTATTATACAGGATTTATGGCGCCAACAGTTTGCTCAGCACTTTACAATATAATGGGAGACAATACAGTAACTATACAGTTCAATACAAGAGGGATAGGAGGGCCCTGATCCTGGGAGCTTACAATCTGTCTAAGTATATATTTAATAATATGTCGCACGTTGGCTATAAATGGCCCATGCAGGGCAGTTGATGGGATTGGGACACATGAGAACAGAAACGAGGAACCGTCTCCATCCCAGAGACAACCAGTCCCGTCCTATGTACTAATAGTAGGTACCTCCCGGCGTCCTGTTGTGGAAGCAAGGCATGCTGGGGGTTGTAGACTCTCTACAGCAGTCTTTGGACTTCTCCATAGGCCAAGGCATTTAATCACATGACCTCGGCTGAAGAGGAATATTACAGTTCTGATTGGCTGATCACCCCCTTTATCAGCATTCCTGTGAAGTATTACCTAGGCCAGGGGTAGGCAACCTAAAAGCCGCAGGACTACAAGTTCCATCATGCCTCTGCAAGTCATAGCTGTAACTGTCAGTTTTATAATCTTTGCAATGCCTCATGGGAAATGTAGTTCCACAACAGCTAGAGAGCCGCAGGTTGCCTACCCCTGACCTAGGCGTTTGGTCATGTGACCCACCTCACTGGGACAACGAAGAGTCTCATTTTCTCCTGATGGGTATTCTATGGATTCCTCTGTTCATGTGCCTGACGTGGAGCATACAGTATACCGCCATTGTGTCATCTAGGGCAGGGGTGGGCAACCTGCGGCTCTCCAGCTGTTGTGGAACTACATTTCCCATGAGGCATTGCAAAGATGACAGAACTGACAGTTACAGCTGTGACTTGCAGAGGCATGGTGGAACTGGTAGTCCTGCGGCTCTCAGGTTGCCTATCCCTGGCCTAGGGGGTCAATTCACTGCAATAACGACCGGAAAAAATGCGGTAAAATAACGCCTGCACCAAGTTTTTTGCAAATTTGCAATTCACTAAGAATTTTGCGGTTAATACATTTTGGGGTAAAATATCCGTATTGCGGTAATTACCGTATATTTTCTTGAAATAATTTATCGCACAGTAGCTGGTCGTTAAAGAAGACGGCCGCGGCGTCCTTAGCAACGAATGACTCATCAGCTGTCAGCGGGTGTCCCACTGACAGCTGAATGCAAGCAAATACAAATGATGAAAAAAACAGTGTGGGGCTCCTCCCCACCCCCCATCCATATGGATTTTAAGGAAAACCCCACACCAAAAAAAAAAAAAAAGGTCCTTAGCTCTGGTATGGACTTAGGGGGAACCCCACACCAAAAAAAACAAAAAAAAAGGCCTTAGGCCTGGTATGGACTTTGGGGGAACCCCACACCAAAATAAAAAAAACAAAAAATAGGCCTTTAGATATGGTATGGACTTTGGGGGAACCCCACACCAAAATAAAAGAATTAAAACAAAAAAAAGGACCTTAGGTCTGGTATGGACGTAGGGGGTACCCCACACCAAAAAAAATAGGCCCCTAGGTCTGGTATGGACTTAGAGGGAACCCCACACCAAAAAAAAATAAAAAAGACCCTTAGGTCTGGTATGGACGTAGGGGGTACCCCACACCAAAAAAAGGTCCTTAGCTCTGGTATGGACTTAGGGGGAACCCCACACCAAAAAAAGAAAAAAAAAAGACCCTTACGTCTGGTATGGACATAGGGGGTACCCCACACCAAAAAAAGGTCCTTAGCTCTGATATGGACTTAGGGGGTACCCCGCACCAAAAAAAAGGCCCCTAGGTCTGGTATGGACTTTTGGGGAACCCCACACCAAAAAAAGGCCCTTAGGTCTGGTATGGACTTTGGGGGAACCCCACACCAAAAAAAAAAAAAAGACTCTTAGGCCTGCTATGGACTTTGGGGAAACCCCACACCAAAAATAAAAAGCCCTTCGGTCTGGTATGGACTTAGTGGGAACCCCACACCAAAACAGGCCCTTACATCTGGTATGAACTTTGGGGGAACCCCACACCAAAAAAAAAAAAAAACCTTAGGCCGGGTATGGACTTTGGGGGAACCTCACACCAAAATAAAAAATAAATAAAATAGGCCTTTAGGTCTGGTTTGGACTTAGGGGGAGCCCCACACCAAAATAAAACAAAATAAAATAAAACAAAAAAAGGACCTTAGGTCTGGTACGGACTTAGGAGGAACCCTACACTAAAAAAACAAAAAAAAGTGCCTTAGGTCTGGTATGGACTTTGGAGGAACCCCACACCAAGAAAAAAAAAAGGACTTTAGGTCTGGTGTGGACTTTGGGGGACCCCATGCCAAAATTTAAAAAAAAATGGCATGCAGGTCCCCTCACAATCTTAAGAGATTTTGGGTCTGGTATGCATCTGGGGGGGGACCCCACGCCATTTAAAAAAAAATATATATATATTGACGCAGGGTTCCTCTTAATATCTATACCAGACCCCTAGGGGGAACCCCCTCGCTGCTTTTGAAAAAATACCTCATGTGATAGCAAATCCCTGGTGATAAATATCGCATTTTTTTTACTTTCTGTTGTGTTTGTGAATTGCACTGAACAGATCATGTTTTTGTTTTTTGTTTTTTTGCGATAATTTACCGACACATTTTTAATTTTGCGTTGAATACGGCAGAATACATTTTTTTTTTTTTTTTTTTGTGAATTGGACATTTTGTTACCGCGTGTGATAATTTATGCCCACGAGTCACGTGACGGTGTCATCGCATGCGGTCACCTTTAGTGAAGTGACCCCGTAATCTCGAATCAAGAAGGGATTGTGTCTTTTCCTGAATGACATAAAAAAGCCCAGGCAGGGATCCCACGGTAGGTCAGGTAGGTACCCCTACAGAGGGGGCCCCCGGAATCGCCTGTCACTGGGGCCGTGTTGAATGACCTTGCGTAGGCATCCATGTCCTATCTGTACAATGAGTAGAAAGTCATGTGATCAGTCGGGTACGGAGCGCGTCTCCCCGGTGCTGTAAGCCGATAAGCGTGTGAGGTGCGGGGGATTGTCTGATTGCACAAGTCGCACAACCGGTTTGGTTTGGTGGTGTTAGTAAATACGGTCTGTGGGATGGACATGAGGCTCAGTAATCCATTGTGTCGGGTAAATCCCTTTTCTGTGCTGATGTGAAACTGGAGTCCGGCTCCTTACCTTTGTTCCGGGCATTACATCAACCCACAGATAATGGCAATGGAGCTCCAGAGGAGGAGGAGGAGGAGCCTGTCCTTCCCTCCTGCTGGGACTGATGTGTACACAGTGACACCAGACATGCCTGCACCCCTCCCCGTTCTATGGGGGTTGTAGTGTATGTGCAATGCGGTGCGCTCTGAGGGGGCAAAACCATCCAACATTTCCCCAGCTCAGTCCAGCTACGGCAAATCAGCCAAAGATCTCCTTCCCCCTGCTAGAGAGTGAGGGCTCTGAGGATGACGCAATAAGGTGGGCCGTACAAGAAACTACAGGCATCCTCCCTACAGGAACTACAGGCATCCTCCCTACATGGACTACAGGCGTCCTCCCTACATGGACTACAGGCGTCCTCCCTACATGGACTACAGGCGTCCTCCCTACATGGACTACAGGCGTCCTCCCTACATGGACCACAGGCGTCCTCCCTACATGGGCCACAGGCGTCCTCCCTACATGGGCCACAGGCGTCCTCCCTACATGGGCCACAGGCGTCCTCCCTACATGGGCCACAGGCGTCCTCCCTACATGGGCCACAGGCGTCCTCCCTACATGGGCCACAGGCGTCCTCCCTACATGGGCCACAGGCGTCCTCCCTACATGGGCCACAGGCGTCCTCCCTACATGGGCCACAGGCGTCCTCCCTACATGGGCCACAGGCGTCCTCCCTACATGGGCCACAGGCGTCCTCCCTACATGGGCCACAGGCGTCCTCCCTACATGGGCCACAGGCGTCCTCCCTACATGGGCCACAGGCGTCCTCCCTACATGGGCCACAGGCGTCCTCCCTACATGGGCCACAGGCGTCCTCCCTACATGGGCCACAGGCGTCCTCCCTACATGGGCCACAGGCGTCCTCCCTACATGGGCCACAGGCGTCCTCCCTACATGGGCCACAGGCGTCCTCCCTACATGGGCCACAGGCGTCCTCCCTACATGGGCCACAGGCGTCCTCCCTACATGGACCACAGGCGTCCTCCCTACATGGACCACAGGCGTCCTCCCTACATGGACCACAGGCGTCCTCCCTACATGAACCACAGGCATGTGAATGGACTCCTGTGCCGTGACACGCAAGGAAGAAGTCCCTGCACTTCTTTGGAAAACGCAGTCGAGGTTCTCAGTACAGTTGCGTTCTCCAGTGCGGACGGCGTGCCAATAGAACTAACGGCCCCCGCCTACGGGTCCGCATTCCTCTGTGCGGGTGGTGCGGTTGCACAAATTTTCATGCGGATCCGCAGCGGCACCACCCGTACAGATGTGAACCGGGGGTCAGCCCGGGTTCACACCAATGCAGTGCAGAATTGGTAGCCTTTTCAGTGCGAACATCAGAATCGCACCCCCTTCATGTGAACCGCTGCGAGTGTCTATATGAACACCCCAAAAGCAGCCCGCAAAACGCGGTGCGATGTGCAGAATCGGCTAACATAGGTGTGAACAGGGGCCAACTGACAACTCATGGGGCCCCCGGGCAATAGCGGATCATGGGGCCCCTGTGTCCTTGCCCAAACTCAAAAAAGCCTATGAGAGGAACCAGGGGCATCTCATGGGGCCCCCTACTGACCCCGGGCCCTCGGGCAGTGCCCGAGTGCCTAAATGGTCAGTCCGACCCTGATTGCAGCCTATCACAGGCTGTTATTATTTAACCGAACTTCTGCTTCTGACTTGTAAATTCGAGGAGGTAAAGACAGAGAGAGAGGCCGCCCCCCATTGCCGCGTGGCCCGTGTGTGGTCACTCTCTCACGTGCCGATAAGCCGCTCCAGTAAACACACGAATCCGGTCTCGTAACAAGACTCCTCCAGGATGTGTCCGCACTCCTCCCAATGTCTCCACAATCTGTCCAATCAATATCTTCCATCTGCTCCGTAAGTGTGGTCAGTCAGGGTGAGTCCCGTCATTAGTACACGCCGCAATACATCGTATAATCCGAAAGGTGCAGCTCGGCTTATGGAAGGACAGAAGACTAAGGCCGGCCATACGTGCGTGGAAAATCGACCGATTTTTCGTCCGAAAATATATATTTATTTATTTAAGTATATTTTGAAATATATTGAATGCGGCCAAAATTGTAGCATTTCAAATATATGTCAATATATTTGGGAAGAATATTTTTAAAATATGCTTCAACTATATTTTTCTTCCATATGGGCAAGGCCGGCCATACATGGGTCGATTTCCGAACGATTTTTTGTTCAAAAATCAGACCGAAGAATAAATCGGCCACAGGAGCTTACATAACTGTTGGGGGGGGAACAGACACGCCATGACTATCAAGGACCCCAAATGATTGCAAAGCAAAGAAAATGAGGTTTCCTCTCACCTGACCATATAGTAGACATCAAGGCCACGCCCCAAATGCATTTCATCCCGCCCCTCCGTCCTCTTCCGTCCAGCAAATCGAATTGGATCGGATGGCAGTCGGGTGTAAACGTACATGTGCCACTTTCCACCCGCCTGCATCCGATCCACCAAAAACAGACAGATCCATTCCCCTTCCGTCCAGCAGATCGGATTGAAACGGGGTGGCAGTCGGGTGTAAATGGACTGTTTACATCAGCCCAGCAGTGCCCCCAGTGAGTGCCGCCAGTCAGTGCCCAGCAGTGTCGCCAGTCAGTGCCCAGCAGTGTCGCCAGTCAGTGCCCAGCAGTGTCGCCAGTCAGTGCCCAGCAGTGCTGCCAGTCAGTGCCCAGTGCCACCAGTCAGTGCCACCAGTCAGTTCCCAGCAGTTGTGCCAGTCAGTACCCAGCAGTGCCGCCAGTCAGTGCTGCCTATCAGAGCTGACTATCAGTACCCATCATCAGTGCTGCCTATCAGAGCTGACTATCAGTACCCATCATCAGTGCTGCCTATCAGTGCAGCCTCATCAACGCACATCAGTGAAGGAGAAAAATTACCTGTTTGCAAAATTTTATAAACGAAACAAAAAACTTTTTTTTTTTTTTCCACATTTTTTGCAGTTTTTTCGTTTATAGCGCAAAAAGTAAAACACCCAGCGGCAAGTAAATACCACCAAAAGAAAGCTCCATTTGTGAGAAAAAAATTATAAAAATTTCATATGGCTACAATGTTGCATGACCGCGCAATTATCATTCAAAATGCGACAGCGCTGAAAATTGTCCTGGTAAGGAAGTGCCCGGTAGGCGAGGGGTTAAAGAATGAAATGATACAATGTATATAATATTGATTGTTTCTGAAAAATCCTATTTTCCTTCTAACAAAGACGATCTTTTAATGGGTCTGTGCTGCGATTGGTTGTCTGACGCACACAGATCAATCAGAAATGATCAATACTACTACGATCCCTATTCAAGTTTGATCATTTCAGTCACATTGAAATCGATCGTCCTGACAGGTGGGGCCGCCTTTATTTAGAGTCGAGCTCTGCCATTGGAGGCTTCAGTTTAGTCCGGAGTTCTGCTTTACAGGGGAACTAGTATTTTTCTTTCATCGTCGAACTGTACAGTTGTTACTGGAGCAGGAAAGTCTTCCAATGGGGACACCTGTTGTGGTGACAACTGTCAGGGGTGGGATTTTCCCACATTTTGAGAAGATGTCTACTTTCTGTTGTGTCCCTGGAGACAAGAAATGCAGGGAATCTCCCTGATGGGGACATAGCCAGAAATAAACACCTTACAGATGTTCCAAGATAAATGGTGGACCGCGGTCCGGATCCAGACCTGCTGACAACCCTGTCCAGACCATCCGCCCACTACTCTGCTGTGCTGGATTCTCACTACGCTGCAG
>NW_028321065.1:0-56962 GCF_062004578.1 Staurois parvus
AACAAAAAAAATAACAAATAAATTAAAAATAATAAAAAGAAAAGCTGATGAAAAAACTACAAAATTTGAAAAACAAATTATGAAACACATTTTTTTTTTTTGGCTATTAAAAAAAAGGCCGGACTCAAAAATGCTTTAAAATTTCTGTACAAAAACACGCAAAAGTACAAAAAATGCCCCCAAAAAACACTCAAAAACGCAACGCTGCGGTGTGAATGCCGCCGTGGAGAGCGACCGTGCGAGATGTTCTCTGGAATACGAGGATAATAAAGTGCGGTGCTGTGTGTGGGACGGTGGATGGTTCCAATGTCATGGAAGATATTCCGTCACACCTTTACCAGTCACCACATTCACACGGAACACGGATCATATGATCGAACTTTCTGCCTCGGTGACAATGGTCACGGGGTGAATAGTGGGTGAATCTCCCCAGCGGGGACACAGACACAAGTTTGGACTTTTCCTTATAGTGGGAGGATTGTAAGGTGTGTCCAGTCCTCCAGGATCAGCAGAGGGGGGAGGGGGCTGGAATTTCGGGAATTCATCCGGGATTAACCCCGTCCTCACAGACACAGCTCCACCTAGCTCCTGTCCAGAGCGACTCCTGGGAGAGGGAGGGGGAGGGCAGGCAGTGAGGCCTGTATGAGGATCCTGTACAGACCAGCCCAGGAATGTTACTGCTGGAAAAGTCAGAGGAGAGCAAAACCAGGGACTACACCACTGACACCAGGGACTGCACCACTGAAACCAGGGACTGCACCACTGACACCAGGGACTGCACCACTGACACCAGGGACTTCCTCTTTTAGACCTCCTCATAGGGGTCTCCTCAAACATTTCCCCTTCCTGAGCCATGACTGCTGGATTTTGTTCTTCTCCAACTCCACACCGAAGGATAGGATCCTGATCTGAGCTGTGCGGAATCTAGAGGCTTCTCCCAGGATACTCTGCAGGATCCAGCAGCACCTCTCTTAGCATGATGTGTGGGATCTACTAACCACTACTTGGATCTTCTTCTGGACCTGGTGATCTCATTAGGATCTCCCGTTGAATCTAGTTATCCCTCTTATGATGTCCTGTTGAACCCAGTAACCACTCTTAGGATCTCCCGTTGGACCTAGTGACCTCTCTTAGGATCTCCTGTTGGACCTTCTGACCTCTCTTAGGATCTCCTGTTG
Organism: Staurois parvus; assembly: GCF_062004578.1. Taxonomy (NCBI): domain Eukaryota; kingdom Metazoa; phylum Chordata; class Amphibia; order Anura; family Ranidae; genus Staurois; species Staurois parvus. The sequence goes on from NW_028321065.1 coordinate 1,179, forward strand.
TACCTTCTGACCTCTCTTAGGATCTCCTGTTGGACCTTCTGACCTCTCTTAGGATCTCCTGTTGGACCAAGTGACCTCTCGTAAGATTGCCTGTTGGACCTTCTGACCTCTCTTAGGATCTCCTGTTGGACCTTCTGACCTCTCTTAGGATCTTCTGTTGGACCAAGTGACCTCTCGTAAGATTGCCTGTTGGACCTTCTGACCTCTCTTAGGATCTCCTGTTGGACCTTCTGACCTCTCTTAGGATCTCCTGTTGGACCTTCTGACCTCTCTTAGGATCTCCTGTTGGACCTTCTGACCTCTCTTAGGATCTCCTGTTGGACCAAGTGATCTTTCGTAGGATTGCCTGTTGGATCTTCTGACCTCTCTTCGAATTTCCTATTGGACCTGTGACCCCTCTTATAATCTCCTGTTGGACCTGTGATCTCTTTTAGGATCCCCTGTTGGACATAGTGACCTCTCTTAGGATCTCCTGTCAGACCTAGTGACCTCTCTTAGGATCTACTGTTGGACCTGTGATCTCTGTTAGGATCCCCTGTTGGATCTAGTGACCTCTCTTAGGATCTCCTGTCGGACTTAGTGACCTCTCTTAGGACCTCCTATTGGACCTGTGATCTCTTTTAGGATCTCCTGTCGGACTTAGTGACCTCTCTTAGGACCTCCTATTGGACCTGTGATCTCTTTTAGGATCTCCTGTCGGACCTAGTGACCTCTCTTAGGACCTCCTATTGGACCTGTGATCTCTTTTAGGATCTCCTGTCGGACTTAGTGACCTCTCTTAGGATCTCCTGTTGGACGTAGTGACATCTCGTAGGATGTGTGGTATCTAGTGACCTCTCTTAGGATCTCCTGTTGGACGTAGTGACATCTCGTAGGATGTGTGGTATCTAGTGACCTCTCTTAGGATCTCCTGTCAGACCTAGTAGACCTCTCTTAGGATCTCCTGTTAGACGTAGTAACATCTTGTAGGATGTGTGGTATCTAGTGACCTCTCTTAGGATCTCCTGTTGGACGTAGTAACATCTTGTAGGATGTGTGGTATCTAGTGACCTCTCTTAGGATCTCCTGTTGGACGTAGTGACCTCTCAGGATCTCCTGTTGGACGTAGTGACCTCTCGTAGGATGTGTGGTATCTAGTGATCTCCCTTGGCATCTTCTGCTGGATTTGGTGACCTCTCTTAGGGTTTCATGATCTCTCTGAGGATCTTGTGCTGGGATCTAGTTGACTTTTCTGTTCTACCATTTCATTCCTGTTCAGCACCTGGGAAAGGATCTGTCCTCCACCCCAGATAGAAGATTTTGGATCTCTGGCCTTGTTCCCTTTTTCCTGGGAAATTTTACAGAACTTTGACTGATGAGATGGCGAAGTCCGGCTCTCTGGATGAGATTTCGGCGGAGTTTCGGGCACACTGCCCACAATGCCAGGAGATGTTCTCAGACCCCCGGGTGCTGCCCTGCCTGCATACCCTCTGCATGGACTGCCTGAGCAAGCTGGATCCCTTCACCACGTTGGAGAGGGGGCAGAAACAGAGGAGCCTCCTGTGCCCGGTGTGCGATTCAGAGGTCGCCCTGCCAGCGGGGGGCGTACAAGGTTTCTTACCCGACATGCTGGCGCAGACGGAGGTGCTGCGGGAACGGCTGAGGAGCGGAAGCCACCAGGTGCCATGTGACCTGTGCGTGGATGGGAAGGGCGAGAGGCGCTGCCAGGAGTGCAAGATCAACATGTGCGAGTTCTGCTGTCAGGCGCACAGGTGAGCGGGAAAGGGGAGCGCATGGGCGCATCAGCCGCAGGAACCAATCAGATGACGGCTTTCTGTAGCTAAATAACTGTTTGCCTTGGTGAGGTGCAAGTCCCAGCAGAACCTTTTCTTCTAGATTTGGTTGGAGTGGAGAAGGAACCCAACAATGAAACGATTCCAGGTCCTCCATCCTTCCCTGACTCTATTCAAAGTAAAATGTTTCTGGCTGATGTTGGAGAACTCCTCCCACTTCCTGTCTGGTAAAATGTAGTCACCGGGATGGTCACTGAAGGGAAATCTCTCTAACGGAGTCCCCGGTACCAGTAGGACCTGACGGGTTCCACTGCTTCCCCACTACTCCCAAAAAAGAGTTTGTTGGGGTGGACATACCTTGAAGTATGGTGATAGAAGAAAACACTTCATGCAGGAGAGGAGGAGGAACATTACATATATATGCAGGGATTTGTGTCAGGGGGAACGTGAGGGAATGTGGGGGAACGTGGCGGAACATGGGGGAATGTAGATCTGCCACCTCCAGCACTGAATATATGTAATGGCGAGGGGTGCTGGATCTATTGTTGCTGGCTGCTGGGAAACTATGGTTGCCAAGGGGGGATTTTGTTGCAGGGGGTTCTATTGTTGCCTGAGGAGGTCTAATTGATGCTGACGGGGGACCTATTGTTGCTGGGGGGCAATTGTTGCTGAAAAGGATCTACTGTTGAGGGAGGTGGTCTAATGTTGCTGGCTGCTGGAGTGTCAATCGATGATGGCTGCTGAAGATTGTATCGATGTCGGATGCCAGGAGATCTGTTGTTGCTGCAGTGGCATTTTGTTGTGAGGGTCCATTGTTGCTGGGGTAGTCGACTGTTGCTGGGGAATCTAATGTTGCTTGGGGGGAGGGTCTATTGCTGCTGCCTGAGGGGGGTCTATGTTGCCACTTTTCTTCTCATCGTTATCAAATTCCATACAAATTACTTTACATAACAAAATTATATTTGGCTCTGTATTCTCTAAAAGGGGCGGTGCTTGGAGGTAGGTAGGGGGCAGGGATGAGAAAATACTTAAGTTGCCCCTTTAAATTTTGATTGGCTCTCCCACACATATACTATATTGTCAAGAGTTTTGGTCGCCCTTTCCACACACGACCTTTAATGGCCCCCCAGTCTTAGTCCGTACTGTTCAATATTGAGTTGGCCCCGCCTTTTCCACACACATGACCTTTAATGCCCCCCCCCCAGTCTTAGTCCATAGGGTTCAATATTGAGTTGGCCCCGCCCTTTGCAGCTATAACAGCTTCAACTCTTCTGGGAAGGCCCCCCACAAGGTTTAGGAGGGTGTCTATGGGAAGGTTGGACCATTCTTCCAGAAGCACATTTGTCAGGTCAGGCACTGATGTCGGGGGAGGAGGCCTGGCTCACAGTCTCCGCTCTAATTCATCCCAAAGGTGTTCTATGGGGTTGAGGTCAGGACTCTGTGCAGGACAGTCAAGTTCCTCCACCCCAAACTGGCTCCTCCATGTCTCTATGGACCTTGCTTTGTGCACTGGTGTGCAGTCATGTTGGAACAGGAAGGGGCCATCCCCAAACTCCTCCCACAAAGTTGGGAGCATGAAATTGTCCAAAATGTGGCCTTAAGAGTTCCCTTCACTGGAACTAGGGGGCCAAGCCCAACCCCTGAAAAACACCCCCACACCATAATCCCCCCTCCACCAAACTTTACACTTGGCACAATGCAGTCAGGCAAGTACCAATCTCCTGGCCACCGCCAAACCCAGACACGTCCATCGGATTGTCAGACAGAGAAGTGTGATTGGTCATTCCAGAGAACACGTCTCCTCTGCTCTAGAGTCCAGTGGCGGTGTGCTTTACACCACGGCATCCGACGCTTTGCATTGCACTTGGTGATGGAAGGCTTGGATGCAGCTGCTCGGCCATGGAAATCCATTCCATGAAGCTCTCTACGCACTGTTGTTGGGCTCATCTGAAGGCCACACCAAGTTTGGAGGTCTTTAGCTATTGACTCTGCAGACAGTTGGCGACTTCTGCGCACTGTGCGCTTCAGCATGCGCTGACCCCGCCCTGTCATGTGACGTGGCCTACCACTTGGTGGCTGAGTGGCTGTTGTTCCCAGTGGCTTCCACTTTGTTATAATCCCACTAACAGTTGAGCGTGGAATATTTAGCAGCCAGGAAATGTCACGGATGGACTTATTGCCCAGGTGACCACCTATCACGGGACCACGCTTGGAGTCACTGAGCTCCTGAGAGCGACCCATTCTTTCACCAATGTTTGTAGAAGCAGTCTGCATGCCTAGGGGCTTGATTGTATACACCTGTGTCCATGGAGGGGATTGGAGCACCTGAATCACATGATATGGAGGGGATTGGAACACCTGAATCACATGATTGGGAGGGGATTGGAACACCTGAATCACATGATTGGGAGGGGATTGGAACACCTGAATCACATGATATGGAGGGGATTGGAACACCTGAATCACATGATATGGAGGGGATTGGAACACCTGAATCATATGATATGGAGGGGATTGGAACACCTGAATCACATGATATGGAGGGGATTGGAACACCTGAATCACATGATTGGAAGGGGGCGGGGACAATACTTTGGGCAATATAGTGTGTATATATTTTGGGATGTAGGCCGGATGGTGCAGGCTCTCTCTGTCTATAGATACCTCAGGAGGACTCTTTGAGGTGGAGGACATCGAGGTGGGGGGGGGGCAGTTTTTGGGGTACAGGCTCCCTCTGTTTATAGATAGCTCAGGAGGTGGGGGACACGTGATCTCCGGCGGCGTCCACCCCCAGAGGGCGCTGTGTGCAGGACACGGGGGCAGTGCATGGAATGGAGCGCACGTCTTGGATGGGTACAGGGCAGAACGGATTGTAGGAGATGGCCCAGCACGGCACCACTGATCAGTAAGGAAGGTTGGAAGAAAATAATATAATTATCAATGTAAAAAATATAAACAAATCCAAACTTATTTAGTATCAATAATGCAGAGTTCAGGGGTCAGTAGTAAGCAATGCGCAATACAGGGGTCAGTAGTAAGTGATGCAGAGTTCCTTCCTGCACACTGCTCCAATCAACAGAGCTGACATACCCCCCCCCCCCCCACAATCTTGTCCCTGACATCCTTGGACAGCTCTTTGGTCTTTGCCATGGTGGAGAGTTTGGAATCTGATGGTCTGATTGCTCCTGTGGACAGGTGTCTTTTATACAGGTAACACAATGAGATTAGCAGCACTCCCTTTAAGAGACTGCTTCTAATCTCAGCTTGTTACCTGTATGAGAGACACCTGGGAGCCAGAAATCCTGCTGAATGATAGGGGATCAAATCCTTCTTTCCCTCATGAACATGCAGATCCGTCATCATTTGTTAGACACATTTCTGCTGAATTTGTTGTTGTATTCTGTCTCTCAGTGTTACACCGAACATTCCATTGTTAGACCGATCGTTTCTGTGTGAGGGGCGAACATTCCATTGTTAGACCGATCGTTTCTGTGTGAGGGGCAAACATTCCATTGTTAGACCGATCGTTTCTGTGTGAGGGGCGAACATTCCATTGTTAGACCGATCATTTCTGTGTGAGGGGCGAACATTCCATTGTTAGACCGATCGTTTCTGTGTGAGGGGCGAACATTCCATTGTTAGACCGATCATTTCTGTGTGAGGGGCGAACATTCACCATCAGCCGGGGAGCAAATACACATTTCCTTCACTGTATATGGACTTACCAGGAAGGATATATTTTTATTCACATAATTTTTTACAGCCACAAAACATATTCCCATCATTGTAGGAATATTGGAGGACAAACTTGTTTTTTAAAATTGTGTTTTGCACAGCAGCCATCTTTCTTCACTGATTGAGGTGTCTCTGGCCTGGAACAAGCATGCGTGCAGTGAAGGTGACTGGATACCCACGCTTGTTCTGGTCGGTGAGGGTTGAACGGTGGAAGGACATTAATGATCATTTTATCTTTCCTCCACACAGGCGGCAGAAGAGAACAGCGGCTCATTGCTTGTTGCTCCTCAGGGACCTTCCTCCCGGCTCCTCGCTCTCTCCGGCTCCGTACTGTTCTCTCCATCCATTGGAGGAGCTGGGATTATTCTGTGAGGCCTGTGCGGTTCCCTCGTGCCGGGACTGCGCTCTCCTCAAGCACCATGGACATGAGCTGCGCCCCGTGGTGGAGGTGGCGGTGAAGCACAAGGAGCAGCTCCGAGGAGCCGTAATAAAGTCGGATCCACAGCTGGAGGACCTGGAGAAGACTCTGCATGCTGTATACAGGGTGGGGGAGGACCTGAGGCAGAGGGCAGATATTCTGAGGAAGGAGGTAGAGGTCTTCACTGAGGGGTATATAAAGGCGGTCCAAGAGCACAAACTCCGCCTCCTGCGTGACCTCGATGAGGAAGTTCATCGGAAGGAGCAGGCCTTGAACCTACAGAAAGCTCGGGTCCATCAGCAACTCTCAGACCTCCGTACTGCCACCACCTTCACCAGGGGCCTCCTGCACTGCGGGCCCGACCACCATATTGTGCGTGCCAAGGTCCTGGCCCTGAGCCGCCTCCAAGATCTCAGCCATGGGGACCGCAGCAAAGCGGAACAGGTGGAGCCCGTCAGCATCCAATTCAGTCCGCTGGAACAGGCGGGGCCGTGCCGAGGATACCAGGTGTACGGTGCGGTGCAGAGAGGCGGGGTCGACCCCGAGAGGTGCGAGGTCAAAGGGCAAGGTGAGATTTCAGAGCTGAAGTGTGGAAAAGTGAAGTGAGTTATCAACCAATCGGATTCTGGGCTTAAAGCCAATCGAAGCCTTAAAATGTTTTGGTATTTCTTTATAGTCCTGTCCTCGGGCGTGGCAGGATTGATGGCCAATTTGTGCATGGAAGTGCCGTAAAATACCTGTTACCATTGGTGGGAATGATGTTTCCTGCCCGCCTACTCCGATGCTCTGTGTTGGCAGAGCTGAGTAACAGCCACACCCCTCATCACAGCCACACCCCTCATCACAGCCACACCCCTCATCACAGCCACACCCCTCATCACAGCCACATCCCTCATCACAGCCACACTACTCAGAGCAATGTTCTTGTATAGCAGAGAAGAGTGGGGGGGAGGGTATGTCTACATAATAACATATACATTGTGTGTAGACCTCACCCCCGTAAGGGGTCCACTGTTTTGGTCCCAAGGTTCTTTCCCCAGTCAGTGTACGAGTAGCCGGGCACAGCCGCAGTCACTCTTCTGGCTCAGGGGTGTCCTTTAATGCTTTATTAAACTTGAACCTGGATGGGTTCCGGGTAAATGTGAGATGCTCCTGTAGGGCAAAGTAACTACTTGAGGACATTCTCATAACTTCCCAGCACAGTCCTCGCAGTGGCAATGGATGGACGGAACTACACGGGGGCACCACAGGAAACGTCCAGCTTTGAGCACAGGCTGACACTGATTCCAGAGGGATAACAGTCCCTGGGGTCTCTCGCACTGGTCTGTACAGACGAATGTTCTTAGATATTTGGATTCCAATATCAGCCAGACATGCCTCCCGTGAACTCTCCAAACCAGATCTCCAAAAGAAACCCCTCGATCGACTCCAGCAAAATTCAGTAGAATAGGCCCCCCGGCTAACCCAGCTGGGACCTCGATGAACAGAAAAGCACAGCTGGACTCCCCAGTAGGGCAGCAGCCCTTCAGGCTTAGATCTCCTCCTCCTGGACAAGAACCCCCCTGCTCTAGGCCTCAAACTATTTATGTTCCTTCTCAGCCACCTACTGGCCACCTTCCCTCAGGGATTGGCTGGGACAACATAAATGTCAGGCTGCCTATTAGACTCTCCCAGCCCACTACATTCCAGAACCCTCCAGAAGGCGGGGGGAAGCAGTCAAATCTGCAACCACTGAGGCACAGAACAGCCCAAAATAATCACGAGATGCTCAACTGATTACAGTAGAGATAAAAGAACTACATTTACATAGCCAAGCTAGCAGCCTAACTAGGAGGACAACATGGACAAGGAGCACTAGGTCCTCCTTGGTGAACCTTCTCAGACCCCAGATGACAATCTCCTCATGTACCTGGCTGTCCCGAGGGTGTCCCTGAGCAAGGGATTCCAAGATGTACAGATGAAGTAGTCCCAGGGAGAACTAGTTGGGTATTGCGCCTGACCGCCCTCTCTCTTCTCTGGCCCAGGGGGGGTAGAAGTACTCACACCTTCCTGTCCCGTAGCTTAATGGGTTGCAGCTTCTTTCAGGCCTCACACTGGGCTGGCTCCTTCCCGGCTGACAGACTGTCTTTTCTGAGTAGACTGTGGGACAGTGGAGGTCCTTCTGTCCAGCTTCAGCCTGTAGGTAGCCCCGCCTCTGCTGGGGCCCCCTCCCAGGCTCCACACCACCAGCACCATCCTTCGCGCCATCTTCCACCTGACTCTGCTGTTCAGGCTCTCCCATATTTAAGTGCTGTCCTCACCACCATGCCTGGCCTCCTACCTGGAGATTGGCCAGGTTCCCTGAAACATGCAAATTCAGGTCTCCTCCCCTCTTCTAGAAAGTACCAGAGCTTTCTAAAAGGGTGGGAGGGCTCCAGATGCCCTGACTTGTACAACCTCCCAGCCTAACCTGAGGTAACCTCACTGCCTCATTCCCAGGCTGACTCATCCCAGGCTTGTAGCAAGCCTGTGACTAACATACAAAAATCCTACCTAACCCAGAGGGCACTACATGTTTTTATTGCATAAAAGAAAAAAGTGAGCGCTCTCACATCAGCAGCCAATGCACCCAAGGCAATCACAGTAAAACCTTTAAAATTACACAAAAATATAAGAAGTGTGGCGCTAATGAATACAAGATCTATAACCACATATATGTTTCAGATGATCCGGAACACAATGTGATATATATTAAACAGAGAGAATAACCAGTGTATCAGATAAATGGTTAAAAATGAAAAATGTCCAAACAAGTTATCGCAGGATCTTGCATAGAAGCTACAAAAAGCCAGGATCAAACGGTAAAATTGCGCACTCACTGGACGCGCTATAAAAAAGCGCATATGTAGTATGACCCCTGGAAATCCCTCATCAATCAAGGACGATAGATAACAGTCCGGGAGCAGATGATCTTGGTGTAATGGACAGCCTCCAGATCCAGGAATCCCCTTTAGACTGGGTGAATAATGAGTAAAGAACTCCCTCCGGTGGACAAGATGAGTAATAGGATGTCCTAAAATTAATAGCTCCAAAAGGGAGCCAAAAAACACCTCATAGTGTAGTAGGTAAAATCAAAAAAGTTTATTCCAAAAATAAGGTGATTAAAACAGGGCAGAGACACTCAAACAGTGAATGATACAAGTAAAGTGTGACTGACCCAGAAATAAGATGGCCGCCGGGCCTCCTCGTGGCTCCAGGCGGCTAAAATGTCACACTCTGCTGGCTCCTCCTGGTACCCTTTTGACTTACATGACCCTTTTTTCACAATTAATATGTGATACGCATTTATTTGGAGAGCACCAGTCGCCCAGAGGTCCAGTCCCATGAGGGGTACAGCTTCATATTTGGACATCACCCCTCACTTAGACGCAGAGATATATAATAGCTTCATATTGCACGGCTCAATGTACATTATCTGTACCTCCAGGACTTCACTCCGGGTCGTTGGGCGCTCTGTGTAGCTTCACCCTCATCTCTAAGAACAAAGTGGAGGAACCACAGGAACAGCCGAGAGTCACCGTGCTACACAAAGAGTCTGGAAGGTGAGAGGACAGGTCAGCTGTATCCTGGCTATACTGACATGTACACGCAACCCACCGGGATGATCAGATTCCAGCATTGGAGGTCCAGGGAGATCAGATTCCAGCATTGGAGGTCCAGAGAGATCAGATTCCAGTTCTAGAGGTCAAGGGAGATCAGATTTCAGTATTCGAGGGCCAGGGAGATCAGATTCCAGTTTTGGAGGTCCAAGGAGATCAGATTTCAGTATTGGAGGTCCAGGAAGATCAGATTCTAGTATTGTACGTCCAGGGAGATCAGATTCCAGTTTTGGAGGTCCAGGGAGATCAGATTCCAGTTTGTGGAGGTCCAGAGAGATCAGATTCCAATTGTAGAGGTCCAGGGAGATCAGATTTCAGTTTTGGAGGTCCAGGGAGATCAGATTCCAGTTTGTGGAGGTCCAGAGAGATCAGATTTCAGTTTTGGAGGTCCAGGGAGATCAGATTTCAGTATTGGAGGTCCAGGAAGATCAGATTCTAGTATTGTACATCCAGTGAGATCAGATTCTAGTTTTGGAGGTCCAGGGAGATCAGATTCTAGTATTGTACATCCAGGGAGATCAGATTCTAGTTTTGGAGGTCCAGGGAGATCAGATTCTAGTATTGTACACCAGGGAGATCAGATTCCAGTTTTGGAGGTCCAGGGAGATCAGATTCCAGTTTTGGAGGGCCAGAGAGATCAGATTCCAGTTTTGGAGGGACAGGGAGATCAGATTCCAATTGTAGAGGTCCAGGGAGATCAGATTCCAGTTTTTTGGAGGTTCAGGAAGATCAAATTTCAGTTTTGGAGGTCCATCCTTAATGGGGCCATTCATTTCTTCCCCCAACCTTCCATGAGGTTATGTATGAGTAGCGCTGCCCCCAGAGGAGCCACTGAATTGTTTTGTGATCTCTCTGCACACCTGAAGATGGCAGACCTCGCTCACCCAGCACTTACTGACTCACCTTGAGGTATTTCAAAGGATTTATTCGGCCAAGGGTAGCCTAACCGAGGAGAGGAGAGATCTGGGGAAACTCCTGCAGTATTCTGACTATTAGTAGTGAACAGAACTGCATTTTCCTAACAACTGTATATAAAGACGGCCCTAACTTACTATGACACGCCCCATTTTATCCCACTGACCTGTGATTGATGAAAGGAAAAAAGAACCTGTTGGCTGGCAAAGTTGGGGCCCTTGAAGAAGACACAACAGTTCCCAGCAGACAACAGAATAACTTGTGCAATGTTAGTCTCTTCCCAGACTCAGGGCGCTCTCTTCTGGGTCTCAGTAAAAGTCAAGTTCAAGTCAGTGATAGAAGTTGCTGTGATCTCTCTCTTTCAGTTCTGCTGAGACAGTTCCTCTTTTCCTCCCCTACAAGTGGTGGTGGTACTCTCTAATCTACAGTCTGAGCACACCAGACATCCCAATCACACCTTTCCCTGAGAAGGCTCTTCTGATTTTGGTCAGATATGGCAGGGTCCTGTTCAACCAGCAGCAGCCAGTCCTTTCCCTGTACACCTGCTTGCTTCCAGACAGTCCTCTTCCTTTTCATCACCAGCCTGCAGACCTTTCCCTTTGCTCTGTTGCATCAGCCAGTCACTTCCAGGATCGATTCAGACCCAGCCAAGATGGCCTCTCCCTGCACTGGAGACACTCCACAGTGGAGCATTGCAAAGTGGTCTTCTTAAAGATGGCTGCTGCACTTGTACATTAAGGAATATTCAGTTTACCCTGTCCACACTGCAGAAGGACAACACAGCAGCAACAAAGGAAGAGGTCCAGCGGCAGTTATCAGCTGCAGTCCAGGTCACATGTGCATGTAATGTAGCTCATGCGTGTTATTAACCTGTAAAAGCCTCCCTTGTGTAGACATCCAAACGACCTGAGACTGCTGCTGGATACCTTCATCTTCATCTTACTGTGCAGACCCCCCCCCCCTACTGTACAGACCCCCCCCTACTGTGAAGACTCCCCCTTGACTGTATAGACCCTCCCCCTTATGTGCACAACCTACTTTTATTGTGTAGGCCCTCCCCTGACTGTCCAGACCCTCCCCTGATTGTAGAGACCCTCCCCTAGTGTGCACAACCTGCCTCCATTGTGTAGACGCTGCTTCTACTGTGTAGACCAGGGGTCTTCAAACTTTTCAAAGGGACATTTTACTGTCCTTCTGACTTTAGGGGGGCCGAATTGTGGCCAGATAGGGTACAAAATGTCTAAGGCCCTTCATCAGTGAGAACATAACATGGCCTCAGGGCTTGTGGTCAGTAGTTGGAGGAGTAGTGCCCCATCATTGGTGTCAGTGGGAGGAATAGTGCCCCATTGTTGGTGTCAGTGGGAGGAATAGTGCCCCATCATTGGTGTCAGTGGGAGGAATAGTGTCCCATCATTGGTGTCAGTGGGAGGAATAGTGCCCCATCATTGGTGTCAGTGGGAGGAATAGTGCTCCATCATTGGTGTCAGTGGGAGGAATAGTGCCCCATCATTGGTGTCAGTGGGAGGAATAGTGCCCCATCATTGGTGTCAGTGGGAGGAATAGTGCCCCATCATTGGTGTCAGTGGGAGGAATAGTGCCCCATCATTGGTATCAGTGGGAGGAATAGTGCCCCATCATTGGTGTCAGTGGGAGGAATAGTGCTTCATATCGTTGGATAAGGGCTAGCGAAGGGCCACATCCATCCCTCAGACCACAGTTTGGAGACCCCGGGTGTAGACCCTTCTGACACTGTTCGGACACTCCCCCTAACGTGCAAACCCTCCCCCTATTGGGTTCACCCTCCTCCTACTGTGAGGACCCTCCCCCTATTGTGTTCACCCTCCTACTGTGAGGACCCTCCCCCTATTGGGTTCACCCTCCTCCTACTGTGAGGACCCTCCCCCTATTGTGTTCACCCTCCTACTGTGAGGACCCTCCCCCTATTGGGTTCACCCTCCTCCTACTGTGAGGACCCTCCCCCTATTGTGTTCACCCTCCTACTGTGAGGAACCTCCCCCTATTGTGTTCACCCTCCTCCTACTGTGAGGACCCTCTCCCTATTGTGTTCACCCTCCCCCTACTGTGCATATTCTCTTTCCACCTACTATGCAGACCCTCCGCCTACTGTGAGGACTATTCTTCTATTGTGTTCACCCTCCCCCTACTGTGCATATTCTCCCTCCACCTATTATTTGAACCCCACCCCTTACAATGTAGACCATCCCCCTACTGTGAGGACCCTCCCCCTATTGTGTTCACCCTCCACCTGCTATGCAGACCTACTGTTTGAACCCCGCTTCCTACAATGTAGACCCTCCCCCTACTGTGAGGACCCAACCCCCTACAATGTAGACCCTCCCCCTACTGTGATGACCCCACCCCCTACAATGTAGACCCACCCGCTAATGTGTTCTCCCTCCACCTGCTATGCAGACCCTCCACCTACTGTTTGAACCCCACCCCTTACAATGTAGACCATCCCCCTACTGTGAGGACCCCACCCCCTACAATGTAGCCCCTCCCTCTACTGTGATGACCCCACCCCCTACAATGTAGACCCTCCCCCTATTGTGTTCTCCCTCCACCTGCTATGCAGACTCTCCACCTACTGTTTGAACCCCACCCCCTACAATGTAGACCCTCCCCCTACTGTGCGGACCCTCCCTTGTATTGTGCGGACCCCCCTCCCTTGTATTATGCGGACCCCCCTTGTATTGTGAGGACCCCCCCTTGTATTGAGCGGACCCCCCTTGTATTGTGCGGACCCCCCTTGTATTGAGCGGACCCTCCCTTGTATTATGCGGACCCCCCTTGTATTGTGAGGACCCCCCCTTGTATTGAGCGGACCCCCCTTGTATTGTGCGGACCCCCCTTGTATTGAGCGGACCCCCCCTTGTATTGTGCGGACCCCCCCTTGAATTGTGCGGACCCCCCTTGTATTGTGCGGACCCCCCCTTGTATTGTGCGGACCCTCCCTTGTATTGTGCGGACCCCCCTTGTATTGTGCGGACCCCCCTTGTATTGAGCGGACCCCCCTTGTATTGTGCGGACCCCCCTTGTATTGAGCGGACCCCCCCTTGTATTGTGCGGACCCCCCCTTGTATTGTGCGGACCCCCCTTGTATTGTGCGGGCCGCCCCTTGTATTGTGCGGACCCCCCTTGTATTGTGCGGACCCCCCCCATGTATTGTGCGGACCCCCCCTTGTATTGTGCGGACCCCCCCTTGTATTGTGCGGACCCTCCCTTGTATTGTGCGGACCCCCCTTGTATTGAGCGGACCCCCCTTGTATTGTGCGGACCCCCCTTGTATTGAGCGGACCCCCCTTGTATTGTGCGGACCCCCCTTGTATTGAGCGGACCCCCCCCTTGTATTGTGCGGACCCCCCCTTGTATTGTGCGGACCCCCCCTTGTATTGTGCGGACCCCCCTTGTATTGTGCGGACCCCCCCCTTGTATTGTGCGGACCCCCCCTTGTATTGTGCGGACCCCCCCTTGTATTGTGCGGACCCTCCCTTGTATTGTGCGGACCCCCCCCTTGTATTGTGCGGACCCCCCTTGTATTGTGCGGACCCCCCTGTCATTTTGTTCTGTTTTCTCTCTGGCAGAGCTCTCCAACCCTCCATCCAGGATAACCATGACGGAACGTACCAGATCTCCTACACCCCCACAGAGGCGGGGCATCTGTCGGTCAGCGTGTGTGTAAGAAGCCGTCACATCAAGGTAACCCAATGGTGGTCTGTGTCACGTGACCTCTGATTGCCGCCGATCGCCCCTCCCCCACATGAGATCACCAATCACAGGACCTAAAGAAGCTGCACCCCAGGCAGATATAGAAGACCCCAATGATTGCAGCTCTGTATACACCAACACATCACTAAATGTATCTATTAATAGCAGGAACTCCCGCCCCCTGTATGGTATGAGCCCCCTGTATGGTATGAGCCCCCTGTATGGTATGGGCCCCTTGTAGCCCCTGTACAGCAGAGCTCCGACCTGGGGAGGGAGAAGCAGCACAAGCAGCCAATCAGTTCATGCTGACAAGCAGCACGCTGTATTCCTGACGTTCAGCTCCATCACCGTCTGTCACAATGCGGCTCCCGCTGTGTACAATGACACCCGCAGAAAGTCTACGAGAGTCACCGAGCAATACAATGTAGCCATGTGTTGTTACATTGTATTTATAATGACCTGCATGTGACATCACGAGGGCCCCACCAGCGAGCCACGCTGAACACACGTGACCTGACCTTGTCTGTGTGTTCAGCCTGCTCTGGAAATGTGCAGCCGCATCGCATGAACCGTAAAGAATCCTAACAAGTTTTACTGTTTGTCCCCTTATTGGCCCTTCGTTATCTGCTTCCCATCCGGCCTATGGCTGAAATACTGCTACGGGGCGGTACGGGTGCGCAAAATCATGTGTATATATATATATATGTAACTTTGCATTTACAGGTAGGGGGGGCGCGCACCATTCGTTGCCACGGCTGTCAGTCATTGGGTCCTGCACGGTGATTACTCACCAGCACCCAGTGATTGCCCAGGATCTACGGCGGGGAGGAGAACTGTTTTGTTTAGAAAAACAGTTCTCCTCCCTGTCAGCTTTGCATGGCTCTGCGTAGCAGCATGCTCACAGTGAAACAAACACACAGCACACAGTTAACCCTTTGATCGCCCCAGATGTTAACCCCTTCCTGCCCAGTGCCATTAGTACAGTGTCAGTGCCAGGGGCGGACTGACCATTTGGAAACTTGGGCACTGCCTGAGGGCCCGGGGTCAGTAGGGGGCCCCATGCGATGCCCCTGGTACCTTTTTCATAGGCTTTTTTGAGTTTGGCAAGGACACGGGCCCCATGATCCCCTATTGCCTGGGGGCCCCATGAGTTGTCAGTCCGCCCCTGGTCAGTGCTTTTTAGCACCGATCACTGTATTGGTGTCACTGGGGATGTCAGTGACACCAAGTCAGTCCCCCCCCCCCCAGTGTCAGAATGCCCACCGCAGTCCCGATATAAGTCTCCGATCGCCGCCATTATTGGTAGATGAAATTAAAAAAAAAACAGTTTATCTTTCCCGCCATTTGTAAACGCTATAACTTTTGCATAAACCAATTAATTTACACGGATCGGGATTTTTATTTTTAGCGAAGACACGGAGCGGGAGACATTTTGGCCGAAATTAATGACAAAATTTGATTTTTTTAAAATAATTTTTACTGGACGTGTTTCATAGCAAAAAAGTAAAAAATATAGTTTTTTTTCTCCAAATTGTCGGTCTTTATAGCACAAAAAATAAAAACCGCACAGAGGATCAAACACCACCGAAAGAAAGCTCCATTCGTGGGGCAAAAGGACGTAAATTTCATTTGGGTGCAGCGTTGCATGACCGCGCAATTGTCAGTTAAAGTAACGCAGCGCTGTAATGCAAAAATGGCCTGGTCCGGAGGGGGGGGGGGGGCGGTAAATCCTCTGGAGGGGGAGGGGTTAACCCTAATCACCACAGAAACATAGAAGGGCGGTGGCAGAAAAGTGGTCCATTAACTTCTTTCTCGACAATATTTTTCTGCAGACTTTTTCTTTTTTTTTTACTATTATGTCTTTTTTTTCATTGTCCCGTAACAAGAAAAATGTGTAAAATTAAAAAAATTTATTTGCAAATAACTTTTCCACACTTTGCACCCGAAACGCGTCGCTCTAAGAATAAAATGTATACTTTGTATTTACAATGTAACTGTTTTTTTGCTCTGTCCCATAAGGGGTAGAGAAGTAAAGAGAGCTGAAGGGGTTAATGCCTGTCACTCCTGTACCCCCCCCAGGGATCCCCCTTTAATGTGACAGTGAGGGGCCCCCTGCGCTCCCACCCCGGCATCTACCACTGCTGTACGTTCTGCTCCAGTGGAGGGCAGAAGGACGCTCGGTGCGGATGTGGAGGCACAATGCCAGGTGAGTGGATGAGGGGGGATCTCTGCGGTGTGTCCCCTTTTCCAACGCCATCTGATTTCTCTTATCTCTTGTCTCTTCTCCCTAGGGGGGTATCAGGGCTGCGGACACGGCCACAAGGGTCACCCTGGACATTCCCATTGGTCATGTTGTGGGTCCATATCGGAGAAGTCGGAGTGCAGTGGTGTGAAGGACTCTGCCCCCCGAAATTTACTCAGGACTGTTGCTCTATGAGAGGAGATGTGGCACCTTCTGACTCTTGCTGGGCCCATCAGGCTGTGTTGGGAGGGAACACCGAAAATGTCATGTAGGACATCAGCTCTTCTGAAAAAGGCAATGCTGCTTGTGGTCCCCATTCCATTTGTGTGGAGAACACAGAGGACGAGCTTCTGCCTGAGTGAAGAACACGGTCCTCACTCCATTTGTGTGGTCAAAGGCAGAACACAAAGGACACAGAGGACAGGGTTCTGCCTGGATGAGGCACATGGTCCCAAATTCATTTGTGTGGTCAAAGACAGGACACAGAAGACACAGAGGATGGGGTTCTACCTAGATGAAGAGCATGATCCCACCTAGATGAAGAGCATGATCCCTATTCCATTTGTGTGGTCAAAGACAGGACACAGAGGACAGGGTTCTACCTAGATGAAGTACGTGACCCCTATTCCATTTGTGTGGAGAACACAGAGGATGAGCTTCTGCCTAAGTGAAGAACATGGTCCTCGCTTCATTGGTGTGGTCAAAGGCAGAACACAAAGGACACAGAGGACAGGGTTCTGCCTGGATGAAGAGCATGACCTCCATTCCATTTGTGTGGTCAAGGGCAGGACACAGAGGACAGGGTTTTGCCTGAGTGAAGAACATGGTCCCCACTTCATTTGTGTGGTCAAAGGCAGGACACAGAAGATGGGGTTCTGCCTGGATGAAGCTCGTGGCCCCCACTCCACGTGTGTGGTCACAAACAGCCAGAGGAAACAAAAGATGGAGGTCGGCCCTTCAAGTGTTTTTTTTTATAATGGACCCCACTGGCACTGTGCAATCTTCCTTTTCCTGATCCATGATTGGTTCTGATATCTGGGCCGACCAATGAAACATCTGGCCATTTTCATTCGCCATCACTATGCTCCTTACTCCCAGTGCACTATGGGAAATCCCAGTTAACGTAGTTGCCGTTCCTTCAAATACTTTATCAATCACAGAGCGGCCAATCAGGAGCCACCTTTTACTGATCTTACTTCAATAAAACAATTTGTGATTGGGAGCTGGTAGGCACCACCCCATGGTCCTCGTACTTTGTCCCCTGCATTGAGCTGTCAGTGTATGATGATGAATGAAGGAGGGGCGAGGAAGGATTTGGAGGGTCTCTCCTTTTTTTTCTATTTCAGGAAAAGTTTTGAAAGTGGAAATCCACATCCGAGGATAAAACCCGTCCATGAACTATACAGGAAGTACAACTGTCCGCCCTCCACCATGTACAATGTGGTGACGACATGAAGACAAAGACTCAGAGCCAACCCAACAGGAAGGAGGAGGGGAAGGGAAACGGGACTGAGATAAGAGATACAATGTTTAGGATTTGTAAACGCACAACTTCTATTCCATAGGAAATATACTGGAAATGATTGACGTTCAGCCACCAGGACCATGTGCAGAGAATAGGTGCAGGATCTCCCCCCTTCTGGGTCAGGAACTCCCCCCTTCTGAGTCAGGAACTCCCCCCTTCTGAGTCAGGAACTCCCCCCCTTCTGAGTCACTCCTTGTCTCCACCCCCTACCCACCTCTGAGCACTGTCCATTGTTTCTACCCCCTACCCATCTTTGAGCACCCAACCCTTAGTTCCACCCCCTGCCCACCTTTCAGCACTGTTCCTTGGTTCCAACCCCTACCCACCTCTGTGCACTGTCCCTTGGTTCCACCCCCTACCTACATAAGACCACCACCCTTGGTTCCACCCCCTGCCCACCTCTGAGCACTGTCCCTTGTTTCCACCCCCTACCCACCTTTGAGCATCCAACCCTTGGTTCCACCCCCTGCCCACCTTTCAGCACTGTCCCTTGGTTCCACCCCTGCCCACCTCTGAGCACCATCCCTTGGTTCCACCCCCTACACACCTCTGCGCACCGCCTTTGGTTCCACCCCCTACCCACCTCTGAGCACTGTCCCTTGGTTCCACCTTCTGCCCACCTCGGAACACTGTCCCTTGGTTCCAACTCCTACCCACCTCCGAGCCCCGTTCCTTGGTTTCACCCACCGCTGACCTCTCAGTACCGCCTGTTTTGGAGAATACAGAACCAAGTACCATATTGTTATGCTAAGTAATTTGTTAAAGATAAAGCAGTAAAATAGATCCCCTGCTGCAACAATTGACCCCCCCCCCGGCAACAATAGATCCCTCCGCAACAATAGACCCTCCCATTAGCAACATCAAATCTCTAAGCCCTCCAGCAGCCAGCAATAATAGATTCCCTTCCCCAACAGTAGATCCCTCCCAGCAACAATAGACCATCCCATCAGTAACATCAAATCTCTAAGCCCTCCAGCAATAATAGATCCCCTACCTCAACAGTAGATCCCTCACAGCAACAAAAGACCTCCCAGAAAGATAGAACCCCCCCTAGCAACAACAGATTCCCCCACCAGCAGCAATACACCCCCACTCAAAAATATACGCCCTCCAACAATAGATTTCCCTAGCAGCAAACATCAGTAGACCCCCCAGCATCTCTTGCCATTATATACATCCAGTGCTAGAGGTGGCAGAACTGCGTTCCCCCCGCGTTCCAGCTGAACCCCCCCCCCCCCCCCGCTAATTGGTATCCCTCTAGTTCTGCACCATCTCTTCCATTTGTTGTAGTTAATCTATTCTAGTAGTAGGTGAGGATGATGTTATGTGATGGAGACGTGTGCTGGACGGCATGCTTCCCTCGTGCTCCATGGCTGAGAGGTCACTGCCCATCCTGACTCTATATACAGCCCTCCAGGATACCCTAGCATGGGCAGGGCCATCTTAATGCATGGGCACTGACCAGGGGCCACAGGTGCATGGGGCTCCCATGATAATCTTGCATTGCCAACTGTCCCAGATTTGTCGGGGACAGTCATGCTTTTTACTAAGCTGTCCCAGGATGGCCTTGGCAGCATCCCGGAATCTGTGCTCTGGGGACAGCAGCAGCCTGTCAATGGACTCAATGCACAGTACGAATGACGACTTCCCCTGCTACTTGTTCAGAGTTGATTTTACTGAAAGTACTAATAAATATATATTTATTCTATCATGTACATTTATTCCTAAGAGTAGGTGCCTAAATTAGGACAGGCTGGTAGGGGCCCCGGTGCATTACTTTGCCCTGGGGCCTATGATGCTATTAGGACAGCCCCAAGCATGAGCCCGGTTCCCAGCAAACATTGGAGGACACCCGGCCCGGCACCCATCCTGGTCTAACCAGCGTACCAGTGGCTGTGTAATCCGTAGCTCACTGGTCCGGGCACGGAACCCCGGTGTAGTCCTCCATGCACTAGTTCATTTCCAGAAAACGTTCCCATGTGGTTGATCAGGAGTAACGGAACCTCCACACCAGAGATGCCTTTTGGCATTTGATTTAAAGATTTTAAACTTTATACCATTTGTTCCTCAAACTCAGCAAAATCCATCCAAGACATTGCAGACTGCTGGTGTAGTGTTGGGTTAGGCACTCAACGGCCACTTTATGAGGTCCACCTGTTCAATGGCTTGGTAACACAAATTGCTAATCAGCCAATCACATGGAGGTAACTCAAAGCATTTAGGTATCTAGACGTGGTGAAGGCGACTTGCTGAAGTTCAAACTGAGCATCAGAATGGGGAAGAAAGGGGATTTAAGTGACTTTGAACATGGCATGGTTGTTGGCTCCAGACGAGCTGGTCTGAGTATTTAAAAAACTGCTGATCTATGATTATGACGTACAACCATCTGTAGGGTATACAGAGAATGGTCCAAAAAAGAGAAAATATCCAGCGAGTGGCAGTTGTGTGGAGGAAAATGTCTTGTTGATGTCAGAGGAGAATGGGCAGACTGGTTCAAGATGACAGAAAGGCAACAGTAACTCCAAAATCGCTGAAGAATGTTTCCAACACCTTGTTGAATCTATGCCACGAAGGAAGTTCTGAAGGCAAAACGGGGTCCAACCCAGTACTAGCAAAGTGGCCGGTGAGTGTAGATCTGCCTTGTTGTAGTTTCCATGTTCCCCCAACAAGGGGCCACTGTAGGAGACGGTAAGGTAGGGATAGGCCTCCTCAGGGGTCAAAAGAGTGTATGTCCTGCCCCTGCTGGGGAAAGGGGACCCGTTATATAGTGGAGGCGGGAGGGTCCTGGGATTGTATATCTTCCTATGGTGTCCTGATCCTGTGGGGGCCCACTATCTAGGCTGTAGGCCTTGCGAGCGTACTTCCCCCTGTTGAGAAGGGGAGTGGGTAAGAACCAGTCGGGCTGCCATGCTGTCAGAGACTTGGATTACTCACATTCTGTTGGGGGATAACAGGACTCGGGGACCGTCCTCCTATCACAGTGAGGTCTCCCTCTATGGCCATGTTGTGTTTGCATCATCAAGGAGGTGGTGCCTTCACCTGGAAGACTGAAAGACCTGGATGTAAAAGAAGTTATTTTTGAGATTTATTTGTCATATGAAAAAGATAACGTTGGTGTCCAGCAGAAATTCTACTCCACACATTTCCTGTAGAACGTCTTTGTTTCCAGAAATTTTGTGTGATAGGACAATGCCACCCTGGATGGGCTCAGGTTCCGGAACATCACACCCTCTCCAGACGGTTTCAGATTTACATGGAAAGACTGCATGGCTTCTAGGAGGTCTGCGATACACAGAAACATAGAAGAGTGAGCACAGAAAAGAAGACCAAGTGGTCCATCAAGTCTGCCCCATTTTTTTATATTTGTATGTTTTTGTAAACTTTATCTTTGAGTATAGATCTATGTTTGTCCCAGAAACGTTTGAATCTACTTACTATTGATTGACTCCCTACCTCTGCCGGAGGTCCAAGCATCAGTTACTCTTTCAGTAAAATAATACTCTCTAAGGTTAGGTTTGAACTTTCCTCCTGCTAGTTTGAGGTCGTGTCCCCACACAGGTCAACCACGGCACAGGTCAACCACGAGCCGCGTCCTTCTACCTAGAGCTGGAAAACACATCCATAATCACAACCTTTATCACGGTCTGTAAAGTGAAACGTAAAGCGAGACAATTCTTTTCATTGGTTACATAAATAAAATTCACTGCCAGCTTTCCGGAATAGTCGGTTCTCCGTGTCAGGCATGGTGCCCTATAAATAGGTGAGAAGCCACAAACGTGTACAATGAGTGTGGAAAACGGTTAATACACCTGTACTGCATATTGGGTGCTCCTCCATCCCACAATACCTGAACCACGTATCACCAACGCCACGTATCACCTGAAATATCCCACATGCCAGGTGAGCGGAAACCAGGACCCCTCCCACTGCTCAGTTCCTGAACCACGCATCGCCAACACCCCATGGAGTTCCCAAAATATCCCACATGCCAGGTGAGCGGAAACAAGGGCCCCTCCCACTGCTCAGTTCCTGAACCACCTATCACCAACACCCCATGGAGTTCCCAAAATATCCCACATGCCAGGTGAGCGGAAACAAGGACCCCTCCCACTGCTCAGTTCCTAAACCACTTATCACCAACACCCCATGGAGTTCCCAAAATATCCCACATGCCAGGTGAGCGGAAACAAGGACCCTTCCCACAAAATCCCCCCTTGGCAGCCATAGTTTCCCAGCAGCCAGCAACAATAGATCCAGCACCCCTTGCCATTACATATTTTCAGTGCTGGAGGTGGCAGATCTATGTTCCCCCTTGTTCCCCCCACATTCCCTCACATTCCCCCTGACACAAATCCCTGCATATATATGTAATGTTCCTCCTCCTCTCCTGCATGAAGTGTTTTCTTCTATCACCATACTTCAAGGGTATGTCCACCCCAAACTCTTCTTTGGGAGTAGTGGGGAAGCAGTGAAACCCCTGTCAGGTCCTACTGGTACCGGGGGCTCCGTTAGAGAGATTTCCCTTCAGTGACCATCCCGGTGACAACATTTTACCAGACAGGAAGTGGGAGGAGTTCTCCAACATCAGCCAGAAACATTTTATCTTTAATGGAGTCAGGGAAGGATGGAGGACCTGGAATCATTTCATTGTTGGGTTCCTTCTCCATTCCAACCAAATCTAGAAGAAAAGGTTCTGCTGGGACTTGCACCTCACCAAGGCAAACAGTTATTTAGCTACAGAAAGCTGTCATCTGATTGGTTCCTGCTGCTGATACGCCCATGCTCTCCCCTTTCCCGCTCACCTGTGCGCCTGGCAGCAGAACTCGCACATGTTGATCTTGCACTCCTGGCAGCGCCTCTCGCCCTTCCCATCCACGCACAGGTCACATGGCACCTGGTGGCCTCCGCTCTGCAGCCGTTCCCGCAGCACCTCCGTCTGCGCCAGCATGTCGGGTAAGAAACCTTGTACGCCCCCTGCTGGCAGTGCGACCTCTGAATCGCACACCGGGCACAGGAGGCTCCTCTGTTTCTGCCCCCTCTCCAACGTGGTGAAGGGATCCAGCCTGCTCAGGCAGTCCATGCAGAGGGTATGCAGGCAGGGCAGCACCCGGGGGTCTGAGAACATCTCCTGGCATTGTGGGCAGTGTGCCCGAAGCTCCGCCGAAATCTCATCCAGAGCGCCGGACTTCGCCATCTCATCAGTCAAAATTCTGTAAAATTTCCCAGAAAAAGGCAACAAGGCCAGAGATCCAAAATCTTCTATCTGGGGTGGAGGACAGATCCTTTCCCAGGTGCTGACCAATAATGAAATGGTAGAACAGAAAAGTCAACTAGATCCCAGCACAAGATCCTCAGAGAGAACATGAAACCCTAAGAGAGGTCACCAAATCCAGCAGAAGATGCCAAGGGAGATCACTAAATACCACACATCCTAGGAGATGTCACTACGTCCAACAGGAGATCCTAAGAGAGGTCACTAGATACCACACATCCTACGAGACGTCACTACGTCCAACAGGAGGTCCTAAGAGAGGTCACTACGTCCAACAGGAGGTCCTAAGAGAGGTCACTAGGTCTGACAGGAGATCCTAAGAGAGGTCACTAGGTCTGACAGGAGATCCTAAAAGAGATCACAGGTCCAATAGGAGGTCCTAAGAGAGGTCACTAGGTCTGACAGGAGATCCTAAGAGAGGTCACTATGTCCAACAGGGGATCCTAAAAGAGATCACAGGTCCAACAGGAGATTCTAAGAGAGGTCACAGGTCCAACAAGAAATTCAAAGAGAGGTCAGAAGGTCCAACAAGCAATCCTACGAGAGATCACTTGGTCCAACAGGAGATCCTAAGAGAGGTCAAAAGTTCCAACAGGAGATCCTAAGAGAGGTCAGAAGGTCCAACAGGAGATCCTAAGAGAGGTCAGAAGGTCCAACAGGAGATCCTAAGAGAGGTCAGAAGGTCCAACAGGAGATCCTAAGAGAGGTCAGAAGGTCCAACAGGAGATCCTAAGAGAGGTCACTAGGTCCAACGGGGGATCCAAAGAGTGGTTACTGGGTTCAACAGGACATCATAAGAGGGATAACTAGATCCAACGGGAGATCCTAATGAGATCACCAGGTCCAGAAGAAGATCCAAGTAGTGGTTAGTAGATCCCACACATCTTGCTAAGAGAGTGTCAGGAATGGACTGGCCAGCAATGGTGGGACTCACCTGCCTTTTGATCTGCAGTACCAGGGCTGGGTGCTCCCAGCAATCAGAGACTCAACCTTTCAGCCAGCTAACACCTGGAACTGATGATACTGGTGTATTTAAGGGATGGCCAGACTTGCAGACTCTGCCTTGGTGTTGTGTTTGTCCTGGGCCCTGTATCTGTCCTGCATCCTGTTTCTGTTCCTTTGCTGACCCTGCCTGATCTGAACCGCTGCTGACTTCTCCTGCTCTGATCCCGGCTCGCTCCTGACCATCCCTCTGCCTGACCCTCTGTACCACGCTGCTTGCTACCTGTTCTGATCCCTGGCTTGTGACCCTGACCATCCCTCTGCCTGACCCTCTGTACTACGCTGCTAGCTACCTGCTGAACCTGGCCTGTGACCCCGACCCATCTCCGCTTGCTCCCCCTGTACCTACCTGCCCTATTGATATTGACCCGGCCTGCCTGACGACGCTTGCTTGTATGTACTGTTATCTGTGGGTGGTTGGTTTGGTTGCACTGTATTATGTTTTAGTATTGCACTGCGTTTATGTTTGTATGGTTAGTGTTAATAAATTATATTATTTATCACATATCTGAAGTCTGCGTTTCCCTGCGTCAGTCACACACCTCTGGTCACACCTGGGAGCCCTGACATTACACCAAGGCCAATCCTGACCAGAAGTGGCTGCACAGGGAAGCCATCTTGGCTTGTTGATGGGAAGGATGGATCTGGATGAGGTTGTGTATTTATCTCTGCTAGTGTTTGATGACAGGGAGTATGCTTATCAGACTCTGAAGGAGTATCCCCGGGATGAACTGCTAGAATGTATACGGCTCGCTCATGTTCTAGTAGATCAGGGCACAGAGTTCTCTGAGGTGCAGCCTTTGATTGAGGTTTGTGTTGAGTTGGTTTCATCTGGTTCCCCCGAATGCAGGGATGAATTTTTGCCACCATTTAGTGCCGACCAGGTAGAGTCCCTGGTGTGGTTATTAGAGGATGATGTGGGTTACTTTCTGGAGCGTTATTCCACATGTTCACCACAGACACTAAGAGATTGTATAAACGCAGTGCAGTCATTGACCAGACAGGCTTTGTGTAAGCTCAGCTTTGTTCAACCCCTACTGCAGACATGGACAGACTTGTTGCACCCAGCCTCAGTCAGCTTACAAAGACCCAGTCCTGCTTCTAATCTATTTCCTCAAAGCTCTACTCCTGCATTCCCAACAACTCCCCCAGTTACAGCCCAGTATACCCTGCTATCTACCACATGTCAGTCCCCTGTTCCCACTCGCTGCACCTATCCTGCCTTTAACCCTGTAAAAAAGCCCTCTGTAGCAACTGCTCCCTCTCCTGTTCCATCCTCCAGTTCTTCTCTGTCTCCAGCTGCTCCATTCGTTTGCAGACCTGCGTTTACTTGCAGTGCTCCAGTAGTTAAAACCAGAAAAAAGCGAAAATTCTTTCCAACCAATACCATCCTGCCAGTATCCAAACCGGTGAACCTGCCTTCCGTGACTCGGCCTGAAGCCTCTACTCAGCCTGAATCCTCTACTCAGCCTGAAGCCTCTACTCAGCCTGAATCCCCTACTCAGCCTGATGCCTCTCTTCTGCCTGAAGCCTCTACTCGGCCTGAAGCCTCTACTCGGCCTGATGCCTCTACTCGGCCTGATGCCTCTACTCGGCCTGAAGCCTCTACTCGGCCTGATGCCTCTACTCGGCCTGGAGCCTCTACTCGGCCTGGAGCCTCTACTCGGCCTGGAGCCTCTACTCAGCCTGAAGCCTCTACTCAGCCGGACGCCGGCATTCAGCCTGATGCCTCTACTCAGCCTGATGCCTCTACCCAGCATGATGAACTGATCCAGCCTGACGATCCTATTAGGCCAGTTGACTCGATGCCCACTGTTGATCCAGATGATCCGGTACCTGATCCGGTGCCCGCTATCGTGCCAATTGACTCAGAGCCCGCTGTCATACCTGGTGACTCGATGCCCGCTGTCGAGCCAGACGATCCAATGCCTGGTGACCCGATGCCCGCTGTCCAGTCAGACGATCCAATGTCTGACCCAGTGCCCGCGGTCATACCAGTTGACTCGGGGCCCACTGCCTTGCCAGATGACGCGGTGCCCGCTGTCGAGCCAAATGACCTGATGCCTGGTGACCCAGTGCCCGCTGTCATACCTGGTGACCCGATGCCCGCTGTCGAGCCAGACAATCCGGTACCTGATGACCCGGTGCCCACTGTCGTGCCTGTTGACTCGGAGCCCACTGCCTTGCCAGATGACACGGTGCTCGCTGTCGAGCCAAATTACTTGATGCCTGGTGACCCGATGCCCGCTGTCCAGTCAGACGATCCAATGTCTGACCCAGTGCCCGCGGTCATACCAGTTGACTCGGAGCCCACTGCCTTGCCAGATGACGCGGTGCCCGCTGTCGAGCCAAATGACCTGATGCCTGGTGACCCAATGCCCGCTGTCCAGCCAGACGATCCAATGTCTGACCCAGTGCCAGTGGTCATGCCAGTTGACTCGGAGCCCACTGTCGTGCCTGGTGACTCGGTGCCCGCCGCTTTGCCTGGGGGCCCGAGACCTGTCGCTCCGCCTGGGGGTCCGGCGCCCGCCGCTCCGCCTGGGGGTCCGGCGCCCGCCGCCCCGCCTGGGGGCTTGAGACCTGTCGCTCCGCCTGAGGGCCCGAGACCTGTCGCTCCGCCTGGGGGTCCGGCGCCCACCGCTCCGCCTGAGGGCCCGAGACCTGTCGCTCCACCTGGGGGTCCGGCGCCCACCGCTACGCCTGAGGGCCCGAGACCTGTCGCTCCACCTGGGGGTCCGGCGCCCGCCGCTCCGCCTGAGGGCCCGAGACCTGTCGCTCCACCTGGGGGTCCGGCGCCCGCCTGAGGGCCCGAGACCTGTCGCTCCATCTGGGGGTCCGATGCCTGTCGCCCCGCCCGGGGGCCCGGTGCCTGTCGCCCCGCCCGGGGGCCTGGTGCCCGCTGCTCCGCCCGGGGGCCCGGTGCCCGCTGCTCCGCCCGGGGGCCCGGTGCCCGCTGCTCCGCCCGGGGGCCCGGTGCCCGCTGCTCCGCCTGGTGGCCCGCTGCCTGCTGCTTCGCCTGGTAATCCGATGTGCCTCTGCCCGGAGTCCTGCCCGATGTGCCTCTGCCCGGAGTCCTGCCCGATGTGCCTCTGCCCGGAGTCCTGCCCGATGTGCCTCTGCCCGGAGTCCTGCCCGATGTGCCTCTGCCCGCTCCGCCCGGGGGCCCGGTGCCCGCTGCTCCGCCTGGTGGCCCGCTGCCTGCTGCTTCGCCTGGTAATCCGATGTGCCTCTGCCCGGAGTCCTGCCCGATGTGCCTCTGCCCGGAGTCCTGCCCGATGTGCCTCTGCCCGGAGTCCTGCCCGATGTGCCTCTGCCCGGAGTCCTGCCCGATGTGCCTCTGCCCGGAGTCCAGCCCGATGTGCCTCTGCCCGGTGTGCCTCTGCCCGGTGTGCCTCTGCCCGATGTGCCTCTGCCCGGAGTCCAGCCCGATGTGCCTCTGCCCGGAGTCCAGCCCGGTGTGCCGCTGCCCGGAGTCCTGCCCGGTGTGCCGCTGCCCGGAGTCCTGCCCGGTGTGCCAGTCTTTGATATCCCGCCAGTTACCAGACCCGGGCGGTGGAACATTTTGCCCAGCTAGGACTGTTTGGAGCGTCCTGAGGCCGCTCCTTGAGGGGGGGGTACTGTCAGGAATGGACTGGCCAGCAATGGTGGGACTCACCTGCCTTTTGATCTGCAGTACCAGGGCTGGCCAGCGGGTGCTCCCAGCAATCAGAGACTCAACCTTTCAGCCAGCTAACACCTGGAACTGATGATACTGGTGTATTTAAGGGATGGCCAGACTTGCAGACTCTGCCTTGGTGTTGTGTTTGTCCTGGGCCCTGTATCTGTCCTGCATCCTGTTTCTGTTCCTTTGCTGACCCTGCCTGATCTGAACCGCTGCTGACTTCTCCTGCTCTGATCCCGGCTCGCTCCTGACCATCCCTCTGCCTGACCCTCTGTACCACGCTGCTTGCTACCTGTTCTGATCCCTGGCTTGTGACCCTGACCATCCCTCTGCCTGACCCTCTGTACTACGCTGCTAGCTACCTGCTGAACCTGGCCTGTGACCCCGACCAATCTCCGCTTGCTCCCCCTGTACCTACCTGCCCTATTGATATTGACCCGGCCTGCCTGACGACGCTTGCTTGTATGTACTGTTATCTGTGGGTGGTTTGGTTTGTTTGCACTGTATTATGTTTAGTATTGCACTGCGTTTATGTTTGTATGGTTAGTGTTAATAAATTGTATTGTTTATCACATATCTGAGGTCTGCGTTTCCCTGCGTCAGTCACACACCTCTGGTCACACCTGGGAGCCCTGACAGAGAGGTGCTTCTGGATCCTGCAGAGTATCCTGGAAGAAGCCTCTAGATTCCGCACAGCTCAGATCAGGATCCTATCCTTCGGTGTGGAGTTGGAGAAGAACAAAATCCAGCAGTCATGGCTCAGGAAGGGGAAATGTTTGAGGAGACCCCTATGAGGAGGTCTAAATGAGGAAGTCCCTGGTTTCAGTGGACAGGAGCTAGGTGGAGCTGTGTCGGTGAGGACGGGGTTAATCCTGGGCGAATTCCCGAAATTCCAGCCCCCTCCCCCCTCTGCTGATCCTGGAGGACTGGACACACCTTACAATCCTCCCACCATAAAGGAAAAGTCCAAACTTGTGTCTGTGTCCCCGCATGGGAGATTCACCCACTATTCACCCCGTGGCAGAAAGTTCGATCATGTGATCCGTGTTCCGTGTGAATGTGGTGACTGATAAAGGTGTGACGGAATATCTTCCATGACATTGGAACCATCCACCGTCCCACACACAGCACCGCACTTTATTATCCTCGTATTCCAGAGAACATCTCGCACGGTCGCTCTCCACGGCGGCATTCACACCGCAGCGTTGCGTTTTTGAGTGTTTTTTGGGGGCATTTTTTGTACTTTTGCGTGTTTTTGTACAGAAATTTTAAAGCATTTTTGAGTCCGGCCTTTTTTTTATTTAATAGCCGAAAAAAAAAAAAAAAAAGAAATATCTGTTTCATAATTTATTTTTCAGTATTTTGTTGTTTTTTCATCAGCTTCTCTTTTGATTATTTTTAATTTATTTGTTATTTTTTTTGTTTAGGGTTAGAGGTTAATTAATGTTTTATTATCATCATCAATCTATTAAAATAAAAAAATAATAATACATAATAAGACATTTATTATTGATTAGTTTTTCTTTTTGTTTCTTTGTCAGGGTTGGGGATTCGGTTTCGGTCAGAGTTGCTGGTTGAGGGTTGCGAGTTGAAGTTAGGGGTGGAGCTTAGGGGTATATTTATTTTATAATGATGTATTTTATTTATTATTATTTATTTTTGTTTAGGGTTAGAGTTCTAAGTTAATTATTTTATTTATTATTATTAATATTATCAATCTATCAAAATAAATAATAAGGCATTTATTAACCCCTCCCCCTCCAGAGGATTTACCCCCCTTAATGACCACGCCTCTTTTTGCTACTCGGCGCTGCACTAATTCAACTGACAATTGCGCGGTCATGCAATGCTGCACCCAAACGAAATTTAGATCCTTTTTTTCACACAAATAGAGCTTTCTTTCGGTGGTATTTGATCACCTGTGCGCTTTTTATTTTTCACGCTATAAACAAAAAAAGGCCAACAATTCTGAAGAAAAACAATATTTTTTACTTTCAGCTATAAAAAATATATAGTAAACTCAAAGTTGGTTATAAATTTAGGCCAAAATGTATTCTGCTCCATGTTTTTGGTGAAAAAAAATCCCAATAAGTGTATATTGATTGCTTTGTGTGAAGTTATAGAGATACAAACGATGGTATAGATACTGCAATTTACGCCATTTTTCTGCTATACAGCTCTGCACTAGTGTAACGGACAATTGCGCGGTCATGCAATACGGTACATAAATGAAATTTACATCCTTTTTTCTCCACAAATTGAGCTTTCTTTTGGTGGTATTTGATCGCCTGTGCGGTTTTTATTTTTTGTGCTATAAAAAAAAGGCTGACAATTTTAAAGGAAAAAAAAACAATATTTTGGACTTTTTGCTATAAAACATGTCCAGTAAAAAAAAATGTAAAAATAAAATTTAGTTATAAATTGCTGCCAAAATGTATTCTGTGACATGTCTTTGCTAAAAAAACCCAATACGTGTAAATTAATTGGTTTACGTGAAAGTTATAGCGTTTACAAATGGCGGGAAAGATACTGGGATTTTTAGGGGTTTTTTTTATACTAATAATGGCGGCGATCAGCGACTTATGGCGGGACTGCGGCGGACATTCTGACATTGGGGGGTACTGACTTGGGGTCACTGACATCCCCAGTGACACCAATACAGTGATCAGTGCAAAAAAAAAAACCACTGACACTGTACTAATGGCACTGGGGAGGAAGGGGTTACGTTTATTATTCAGGGAAAGGGTTAACTGTGTGAGGGGAGTGTTTTACTAGGGGGCGGGGCGGGGGTGTGTGCTGGATGGGGACAGGCTGATCGGGAGAGAGAAACTCTCCTGTCCCGATCAGCGTGTCCTGGAGCTGTCAGGGAACTGTCAGAAAGCACAGCTACTGCAGCCCTGCTCTCTGTCAGTGATTGCCGCCGATCGCCGGGACATAGCCGGTAACGACCGGCTGTGACCCGGCGACTGACATCCGCGGCCTTGATCGGTGGGACAGGTAGGGCGGCAGCACGCCTCACGCACGCCCCCTACCTGTTTTAAAAACATACGTTTTAAAACGTGGTTTTGCCCAGCCGTGCCGCCCTGTGGCTGTATTTACACAGTGGCTGGGCGGCATCTTTGTTTTTATTTCTTTGTCAGGGTTGGGGATTTGGCTTCGGTCAGAGTTGGTGGTTGAGGGTTGCCAGTTAAAGTCAGGGGTGGAGTTTAGGGGTAGATTTATTTTATAATTATGTATTTTGTTTTTGCAATTATTATTATTATTTATATTGGATCGGGTTAGCGCACGGTTTCCCAACCAGGACTCCTCCAGAGGTTGCCAGGAGCTCCTTGTGCAATGAGCAATTGTTGCCTCTCAGGTAAGTTCCCACTGACACCATTGATCTTCTCAGCAATCTGTGGGGGGGGGGGGGGTGATTCTTCCCGATGACCACAAATGTAAGGAGTGTTCCTACGTCCGACCATCACACCAACGTATCAGGAATTGCAGATAAAGTCATTTTTAGCCGGGGGGGGGGGGGGGGTTCCCTGAGACCGGAAAGTTAGGTCAGGGGTTCCTCTGCATTGACAATTGACATTTTTCTTTTAATTAATTTTTTTGCATTTCTTTTTTTTTACTTAGGGTTAGGGGTTTATTTTTATTTATTATTTGTGTATTTATTTTTTTATGGCTATCTATTATATATATGATTTATTTCATATTTATTTATTATTATTATTATTGCATCATTTGTTAGACGCATTTCTGCTGAATTTGTTGTTGTATTCAGTCTCTCAGTGTTACACCGAACATTCCATTGTTAGACCGATCGTTTCTGTGTGAGGGGCGAACATTCCATTGTTAGACCGATCATTTCTGTGTGAGGGGCGAACATTCCATTGTTAGACCGATCATTTCTGTGTGAGGGGCGAACATTCCATTGTTAGACCGATCATTTCTGTGTGAGGGGCGAACATTCACCATCAGGGGGGAGCATATACACATTTCCTGCACTGTATATCTGATGCATATTCTTACCCCCAATTACACAGAGCATTGAGGTCGGATGTAAGTTGGAGACATCCTGTAAGGACGTTATTCCCGGCACAGCTTGGTGTCATCTGCAAAGACTGAAATGGGGTTTATAATCTCAGACCCCATATTGTTTAGGAATGTATTATAAAGTAAGGGTCCCAACACTGAACCTTGGGGTACACCACTAATAACACTGAACCTTGGGGTACCCCACTAATAACACTGAACCCTGGGGTACACCACGAATAACACCGAACCTTGGGGTACACCACTAACACTGAACCTTGGGGTACCCCACTAATAACACTGAACCTTGGGGTACACCACGAATAACATCGAACCTTGGGGTACACCACTAATCACACTGAACCTTGGGGTACCCCACTAATAACACTGAACCCTGGGGTACACCACGAATAACATCGAACCTTGGGGTACACCACTAATCACACTGAACCTTGGGGTACACCACTAATTACACTGAGCCTTGGGGTACCCCACTAACAATGAGCCTTGGGGTACCCCACTAACAATGAGCCTTGGGGTACCCCACTAATCACACAACCTTGGGGTACCCCACTAACACCCCTAGACCAGAGTATGAATCATTAACCACTACTCTCTGAATACGATCTTTTATCCAGTTATCTATCCACTTACATTTGGATTTTCCAGCCTGTAGCCTTTACCGTACACATTAGCCCTGTGTGGGGAACTCTGGCAAATGCTTTTGCAAAATCCAAGTCTACCGCGTTCACCGCCACCCCTCTGTCCAAGTCTACCGCGTTCACCGCCACCCCTCTGTCCGAGTCTACCGCGTCCACCGCCACCCCTCTGTCCGAGTCTACCGCGTCCACCGCCACCCCTCTGTCCGAGTCTACCGCGTTCACCGCCACCCCTCTGTCCAAGTCTACCGCGTTCACCGCCACCCCTCTGTCCAAGTCTACCGCGTCCACCGCCACCCCTCTGTCCAAGTCTACCGCGTCCACCGCCACCCCTCTGTCCAAGTCTACCGCATCCACCGCCACCCCTCTGTCCAAGGTTTTGCTCACCTCCTCATAAAAAGAAATCAATTTTGTTTGACAACTTCTGTCTTTCATGAATCCATGCTGTCTGTTGCTTAAAATATTTTTTCCAGCAAGAACTCCAGATCCACACAGTGTACCGGCCAGGGCGAACTAGGTCCAAGGATCTGTTTCTTGGTTAGGCAGCTGGCCTGATAGTGACCAGTCTGTCCACAGCCAAAACAATGCCTATCTAAGGCCGGTCTGGGGCCCCACTGCGAGGTGGCTGGACGAGGTGGTAGTAGGGGCTGTGGCGTTGGCACTGTTTGGGGCCCATCCAGTGCAGGATTGGGCATCATGGCAGCTTGGGGTGCCTCGGCAGCAGGCTTCTTCCATTGTGGGTTAATGAGGAGAGCCTCATCTGCTAAGGCCTCAGCTTCTTCGAGGGTGGCAGGTTTCCACCCACGCACCCACTGTCAGAGCTCGGGGGGGGACACTTGAAAAGGAACTATTCCTTCAGGATGGCCTGGATGATCTGCTCAGGGGAGGTTGCCTTCTCCCCTTCCAGCCACCAGCGGCAGGCAACCGACAACTTATGTGCAAACATTTTGAAGGAGGCCTCTGGAAGGCGGAGGGTAGTCCGGAACTGGGCCCGATGTGACTTCAATGAGACCGCATAGTAGTCCAGTACGGCCCTTTTTATCTCCTCATAGTTCCGTTTCTTGAGGGGGTCCATCATTCGGTAGGCTTCAGCAGCCCCTCTGTCAAGCAGCCCTACCACATGGTGAGTCCAGTCTGTGGGTGGGACCTCCAGTAGTTCGCACTGGTATTCAAAGTCCTGGAAGAACCCATCCACATCTCCAGTGTGCTCTTGGTAGGGCTTAAAGTCCTTCCTGGATATTCTCTGGGCCTCCCGTGCCACAGGGACAGCCACAGGAGCAGCTGCTTGGTTCTTTGCAGCTTCCCACTCGGTTTGTCTCTTTTTGAGCCTTTTTCAATGGCCGCCATCTTTCTATCTATGGTGGCATCCTCCCCTAGAATGGCCATCTCTTCCTCATACCAGATGACCCAAGGGCTCTTGCCGCTTGTGCTGTGAATGTTCTGGTCCATCTTCCTCGAGACCGCTTGGCCCGTCTGTGCTCGACTGTTCCCGTTGCCTGGCTTCCTCCAGCATCTGGACCAGCTGATCTTTGTTAAGTCCCCTGTAGTTGAGGTCCAAAGTTCTGGCCTTTTCTTGTAAGCTGGTTGCCATCCATTGTCGATATTCCGGGGCCTCCGTGTCCATCATATGCAGACTCGGAGAGACTGCACAGAACCCGACGTGCAGACATTTATTGGGGAGTTTTTCGGGGTACAGACAATAGATCCGTTTATCCACAGATCAACACCAGACACAGCAACACAGTAAA
Organism: Staurois parvus; assembly: GCF_062004578.1. Taxonomy (NCBI): domain Eukaryota; kingdom Metazoa; phylum Chordata; class Amphibia; order Anura; family Ranidae; genus Staurois; species Staurois parvus. The sequence goes on from NW_028321065.1 coordinate 35,515, forward strand.
GTTCTCTAGAAGGCAATATGGGACAACAGGGGGCCGATAGTCCACAGGGTTCAATTGGACAGAGGGGCAAAGGTTCCATGGGAATTGGGGTTCCTGGGGAGAATTGGGCTCAGTCTTTCAGGCAGCACGGAGTTAGTTCACTTACTGGATGCGGGGAGCCGGACACGGAGGGCTACAGTCCACACCGGCAACACAGGGTCAATCCACACAGGCAGCTCCAGGCAGGGAAGGGTTAAGTCCGTCAGGCTCACGGGCAGCAAAGGGTTAAGTCCGCACAGGGGAGAGATCCAGCAGCAGACTGGCAGGCAGGGGAGCCAGTGAGAGGAGGAAAGGATCTGATCAATGAGGAGGCTGGTCCGCAGCTCAGACCTCACTCACACAGCAGGGACAGCAGCCAGGAGATATACTAGGGACAGGGGCATCGCTCTGCCTTAAGTACAGAGCTGGGCATGTTCCCGTGGTAACCCGAGACTTAATGTCAGATTACCATGGCAATGGTCCCCGCCCCCCGCCTCTCTGGACCCACCCAGGGAACGCGGCCTTTGTCCCTGTCGAGCACGGGAGGATGGAATCCCGCCATGCACGTGGGGACAGCGAGGGGGGGGGTGACAGGAGGGAGCCTGCATGTGGATTCCCACAGCAGGGTGCCTGACTTTCTGGCGCCTGGCCAGGGGAGCAGGGGGCCAGATTGCCAGCAACAGAAGAGTGAGGGGCTGCTGCGGGGTGCCAGGCAGCAAACCAGAGGATGGGGGGGGGGGGGGGAGAGACCAGCTCTGTGACAGGGATATACGGAATGTATGGGATATACAGAACGTATGGGGTGCATGGAATGTACAGGGGTATACAGGGTATAGGGATGTATGGGGGTATATGAGATGTACGAGGTATACGGGATATATGGGATTGCGGGGTATACAGGATATATGGGATTACGGGGTATACGGGATGTACGGGATGTTAGTTACTTGCCATTCAAGCCTTTGATGTCAGCAGATCCAAGTTGCAGAGGGAAGGGTCTCCCCAGGTGGTATTGATGTTACAATGGGAGATGTCTTTTATTTACTTCTTTAGGCCTGCTAGCCTGTTTTTTAAAGTCCCCCAGCAGGGGGGTGGCTCTGAGTAACTGACCAATACTCTGTTAGGGAGGGATTGACAGGCAGAACCCAAAATTAGAACCAGCATCTTTCCTAATTCATATTCTGGCCAATAACTTCCCAGCTGCACCAGCGACAATCTCTCCGCGGGTATTTTATTATGCAGATAAGTCTAAGGATCATGTAGATATGAATTATGAAATTGTACGTTACACGGTGTACGAATTCTATGTTTTGGCTCCCCTGATGATCTGAGGTGGACGAGTGACCCATCAAAATGTTCGTCTGCGCATTCGCCATCTGACGCGGTATCCGGTTTTTATGTAAGTCTTCCATATTTCAAGATATGAGACATAGGGGAAAACTGGATCTTTCAAAATGTTATCTGGTTTGTGCTTCTTGGGAAGGTTCAGTTCTCTTTTCTGGAGGTGGGAAGTTACACAGTTTCTCCAATCAGTGCAGCACCACGTGGCTCCTGCTGGGATCTGGCCTGTGACACTTAACACACACACATCGGTCACTGTGCCTCTCAGGAAGGGAGGGGGAAGGAATGAGAATTGGATACCCTTAGCAGGACTGAAACCAAAATGGTTGCACCGCGTCCATCTCGGATGCGCATTTTTGCGACACGAGGTATACGGGATATATGGGATTAAGGGGTATATGGGAAGTACGAGGTATACGGGATGTACGGGGGTATAAGTGGTATATGGGATATATGGGATGTACAAGGTATACGGGATATACGAGGTATATGGGATAATATGGGATGTATGGGGGTATATGGGGTACACGGGATGTACAGGGGTATATGGGGTACACGGGATGTACGGAATGTACAGGGGTATATGGGGTACACGGGATGTACAGGGGTATATGGGGTACACGGAATGTACAGGGGTATATGGGGTACACGGAATGTACGGAATGTACAGGGGTATATGGGGTACACAGGATGTATGGGGGTATACGGGATGTATGGGGGTACACGGGATGTATGGGGGTGTACGTGATGTACAGGGGTATATGGGATGTATGGGGGTATATGGGATGCACGGAATGTACGGGGTATATGGTATGTATGGGGGTATATGGGATGTACGGGGGTATGTGGGATGTACGGGGGTATGCGGGATGTAAGGGGGATATGGGGTACACGGGATGTAAGGGGGTATACGGGATGTATGGGGGTATACGGGATGTACGGGGGTATACGGGATACACGGGATGTACAGTCAAGCAGACATTCTGCCAGGAAGCTTCAACGAACCATCCCAGAGCTCCACAGCGCCCTCATGGTAGTTCAATGAACACTACAGGAGCCCCGCCGCTGCCAGGAGTTGTAGTCTCATTCACAGAACTCTGAATGAATGATGCAGCCGTGTGGGCGGAGCCTCGCTGATTTCAGATCTAACAGATAGAACTTCTCCCCGAATCATCTATCTGGGGGGGAGGGGCCTATGGGAACAAAAGTGAATGTATCCTTTAATAAGAACGCTCTGGAGGTGCAGATAAGACAAACATGTGACTTTGTGACCTTTTGTGATTTTAACATCTAATTCTACAGAACGCAACAAAGACGCAGAAAAGTGCCGGAGCGATGAAGACCACGCCCACCGAGAGCGAATGTGTTCACTCGTCATGTGACTTTGTGTGTCGCCATTCCCAGCCGTGTGACCCGAAGATGTCTCCACGAGGGAATAATTATCATGACGGACCTTCCAGAGATGTGAGATCACCAAACATGGGAAGTGCGTTCACCTAAAGTGTTCCTGGACCCCGGATCCCGCATTCACCGCGTCCGCTCTCCCCGGACCCCGCGTCCGCCCTCCCCGGACCCCGCGTTCACCGCGTCCGCCCTCCCCAGACCCCGCGTTCACCGCATCCGCCCTCCCCGTACCCCACATTCACCTAAAGTGTTCCTAAACCCCAGACCCCACATTCACTGCGTCCACCCACCCCAGACCCCGCATTCACCCTCCCCAGACCCCGCATTCACCTAAAGTGTTCCTAAACCCCGGACCCCACATTCACTGCGTCCACCCTCCCCAGACCCCGCATTCACCGTATCTGCACCCCCCAGACCCCGCGTTCACTATATCTGCTCTCCCCAGACCCCACACTCACCTAAAGTGTTCCTAAACGCCGGACCCCGCATTCACCCTCCCCGGCCCCCGCATTTACTATATCCGCTCTCCCCGGACCCCGCGTTCACTGCGTCCGCTCTCCCCGGACCCCGCATTCCCTATATCCGCTCTCCCCGGACCCCGCATTCCCTGTATCCGCTCTCCCCGGACCCCGCATTCACTATATCCGCTCCCCCCGGACCCCGCACTCACTATATCCCCTCCCCCACAGTACACACAACATGGAAATTTCATTTTAGTAAATATAAAGGCTAAATCCCTTTTCCCATCAGCAGTGTAGAGTAGTCTTGTGACTTCTATCAGTGTACAGCCGAGCACTGGTTACAGCTTGTAGGAGGAGTTTTCTTTCTGCTGTAGGAGGATGCAGGACCCCGGACCTCTGTCTAGATAGCGCTGATCACATGCACCCTCCCAAGGAAAAAAAAAAAAACTCTAGTAACACACACCAAACTGAGCATGTGCAGAGTGACTCCACAACATATGTCTCATCAGGAGATAACAGAACACTGGAAGAAGGGGAGGATCAGAGCAGACAGGATCAAACAGCCTTTTCCCACAATGCGGAGGATTAACCCCTTCGCTCCCACAGGGAGTATAACCAGCAACATGCTTTGCTGCATCTACAGACGGGGGGGGGGGGGGGTCACCGCTGCGGGTTCAGGAACACTCTAAGTGAACATGTGATCCGTGTGCAGGGAATGGGAACGTCATCCCGTCATTGTCGGAAGCCGAGAATCATTCTTGGCACATTATTTTTAGGATAATATATATATTTGTACACATTATACACACACTGTACTGTTACGATTTTTTGGGGGTTTTTTTTACAAATTTTTTTAAATATTTTTGATCAGATCCAGACTCCGCCCAGGAGCCGTGCCATAGCAGGTCACGTCAAGCCACGGACAATAGATAGCCGGGGCCCAAATTAAATTTACATTTTTCCCCCCAGGAATTGAGCTTTCGGTGGTATTTAATTGCCTGTGCAGTTATTTATTTTTTGCACTATGAAAACAGGAAAAAAAACAAAAAAAAAAAAACAAAAACAGTATTTTTTACTTTTTGCCATTAAACAGGTCCAGTAAAAATAAAAAAAAATAAAAAAGTTTGTTGTAAACCAATACAGTGATCAGTGCTAAAAAAAAACAAAAAAAAACACATTGCCTTTTTTATTTTTACTGGACTTGTTTAATAGCAAAAAGTAAAAAATACTGTTAACCACTTCAAGTCCAGGAAAAAACAGTATTTATTACTTTTTGCCATTAAACATGTCCAGTAAAAATTAAAAAAAATTGATCAGTGCTAAAAAACAAAAAAAAAAATTTGACTTTTTTTTTTTTTCTGGACTTGAAGTGGTTAAAAGTCAGTCAAAATGTTTTTGGTTTTTTTTTTGTTTTTTTAGCACTGATCACTGTATTGGTTTATGACGAAATTTGATTTATTTTATTTTTACTGGACATGTTTAATAGCAAAAAGTAAAAAATACTGTTAACCACTTCAAGTCCAGAAAAAAACAAAAAAACAGTATTTTACTTTTTGCTATTAAACATGTCCAGTAAAAATAAAATAAATCAAATTTCGTCATAAACCAATGCAGTGATCAGTGCTAAAAAAACTAAAAGTCAGTCAAAATGTTTTTGGTTTTTTTTTTAACCACTTCAAGTCCAGAAAAAAAAAAAAAAAGTCAAAAATTTTTTTTTTGTTTTTTAGCACTGATCAATTTTTTTTAATTTTTACTGGACATGTTTAATGGCAAAAAGTAATAAATACTGTTTTTTCCTGGACTTGAAGTGGTTAACAGCAAAAAGTAAAAAATACTATTAAACATGTCCAGTAAAAATAAAAATAATAAACTTTTGTCATAACCAACACAGTGATCAGTGCTAAAAAACCCATTTTGACTTTTTTTTTTCTGGACTTGAAGTGGTTAAAAGTCAAAGTCAAAATGTGTTTTTTTTTTTTGTTTTTTTAGCACTGATCACTGTGTTGGTTTATGACAAAATTTTATTTATTTTTTTTATTTTTACTGTACATGTTTAACGGCAAAAAGTAAAACACTTTTTTTTCTGGACTTGAAGTGTTTTACAGTATTTTTTACTTTTTGCTATTAAACATGTCTAGTAAAAATAAAAAAAAAATAAATCAAATTTTGTCATAAACCAACGCAGTGATCGGTGCTAGAAAAAAAAAAAAATTGACTTTTAACCACGTCAAGTCCAGAAAAAAACAGTATTTTTTACTTTTTTCCATTAAACATGTCCAGTGAAAAATTAAAAAAAAATATATAATTTTGTCACAAGCCAATACAGTGATCAGTTCGTAAAATTTTTTTTTCTTTTTTTACTTTTAACCACTTCAAGTTCAGAAAAAAAAACAGTATTTTTGACTTTTTGCCATTAAACATGTCCAGTAAAAATAAAAAAATTTTTTTTTTGTCATAAACCAATACAGTGATCAGTGCTAAAAATAAGGAGAAACATTTTGGACTTTTAGCCACTTCAAGTCTATAATAAAAAAAAAAAAAAAAACAGTATTTTTTACTTTTTTGCCATTAAACATGTCCAGTAAAAAAATGAAAAAAAATCAAATTTCATCATAAACCAATACAGTGATCACTGCTTTAAAAAAAAAAAAAAAAAATTTAGACTTTTAACTACTTCAAGTACAGACACTCCCCCCCCCCCCCCCCCCAGGTCAATTTTCAGCTTTCAGCGCTGTCACACTTTGAATGACAATTGCGCGGTCGTGCGACACTCTACATATTAATTTTTTTACAGACAAATAAAACTTTGTTTTGGTGGTATTTATTCACCGCTGGGATTTTTATTTTTTTGGCAGTACAAATGAAAAAGTCCAAACATTTTGGAAAAAAAGTGTTTTTCTTATAAAATTTTGCAAATAAATAATCTTTCTTCATAAATCGTGGCCAAAATGTATTCAGATGTCATCTTTTTAGTAAAAAAACAATAACCCAAATTAGTTTATAACCAAAAATAATAATTTTTCAAAAATTTTTTGTACATTTTTATATTTTTTTTTTTACATACTGTAACACCATGGTGACAACAAACTACTTGTGGGGGGGTGATGAAGATTTTTTTTTTAAAACCCTAGGCTGTATAAACAATTTCTCCTTCTCTCTGGCTGCATTCTTGCAGCCATTGAGAAATACTGAGAGCTGTGATTGGTCACAGCTTGTCACATGGTACAAGGCTGTTGTGAATGGCCCTGTACCATGTGATCTCCGTGATCATTCACAGATTTCACACGTAGTAAGCAATGATGTCAGACGTGACATCTTGCTTACTACTCTGCATGTGATCACTGATTGGCCAATCAGTGATCACATGATTGGGACCTCGTACAAAGGTCCCGTACCACGATCGGTGTTCCGGAGGACACAGCGGGCACCGGATCGCGGTGCTGCAAACTCCCAGGAAGCACCTGCACTGCTCCCATCCCGCCGTTTATGTACATGGGCTGGATGGGAAGTGGCTAAAAAAAAAAATCACATTTTGTCAAATTTAGGCCAAAATGTCTCCTGTTCCGTGTCTTTGCTAAAAAAAAAAAAAATCCCGATACGTGTAAATTAATCGATTTGCGTGAACGTTATAGCGTCTACAAATGGCGGGATAGATACTGGGATTTTTAAAATTGTTTAAAAATTTTTTACTAGTAATGGCGGCTAGCGGCGACTTCTAGCTGCGGACATTCTGACACTGGGGGGGGGGGGGGACTGACTGACTGACTTGGTGTCATTGACATCCCCAGTGACACCAATACAGTGATCAGTGCTAATAGAAAAAGAAACAATTTTGAAAAAAAAAAGTATATATTTGACTTTTTGCTATAAAACATTTCCATTAAAAATTTAAACAAAATCAAATTTTGTCAAATTTAGGCCAAAATGTATTCTGCTCCGTGTCTTTGCTAAAAAAAAAAAAAGAAAATCCCAGTACGTGAAATTAATTGGTTTACATGAAAGTTACAGCGTCTACAAATGGCGGTATAAATACTGGGATTTTATATAATTTTTTTAAAGTGACACCAATACAGTGATCAGTGCTGCTTATATATATATATATATATATATATATATATATATATATATATATATATATATATATTTTTTTTTTTTTTTTACTTTTGCTATAAAACATTTCCAGAAAAAAAATTTAAAAAAAATCAAATTTTCTCAAATTTAGGCCAAAATGTATTCCGCTCCATGTCTGCTAAAAAAAAAAATATCCCAATACATGAAATTAATTGGTTTACGTGAAAGTTATAGCGTCAATAAATGGCGGGATAGATACGGGGATTTTTTATTTTTACTAGTAATGGCGGCGATCAGTGACTTATAGCGGGACTGCGGCGGGCATTCTGACACGGGGGGACTGACTCGGTGTCACTGACATTCCCAGTGACACCAATACAGTGATCAGTGCTAAACAAAAAAAAAAAAAAAAAAAAAAAAAAACTGTACTAATGGCACTGGGCAGGAAGGGGTTAACATGAGGGGCCATCAAAGGGTTACCTGTGTGCTGGGAGTGTTTTACTAGGGGGCGGGGTCTGTTTTACTAGGGGGTGGGGCCTGTGTGCTTCACCATAATCACACTGCTGTGGATGGCTGTGCTGTGCACCTGAGCAGACAGGGAGGAGAACTGTTTTGTTTACAAACAGTTCTTGTCCCAGTCGGAGATGCTTGGCAATCACCGGCCGGGACCCGGTGATTGACAGCCACGGCCGCGAATGACGGCGAAGCGCCCCCTACCTGGAAATGGAGTCTCGGCTATCCCATAATCACAGCCAGTGAGCCGAGGAGAAAAATGGGGCGGGGCCGAGCCGTTGGCTTTGTGTGTCAATGGAGACCGAACCTGCTTGACCCCATAGCCAGCTGCTCTAGGAACGGTTCCTCGGGGGCGGATCTGATCACATGAAGATGGATGACATGGACACGGCCTCAAGCAGACAATTGTTTTTTGAGACGGGTTTACAAATTGTATAAACATCTTATAACTGTTACAGGAATCACGTCATCTCAAATACAAATAATAACTTACAAGTGTCCTGTTCTTCATTAATGGGGGAAAGAAGGGAAACGGGAGGGGGATGGGGAGAGGGAGGGGGGTGAGGGGGATGGGGAAGGATGAAAAAAAAAAAAAAAAAAGATTAAAATAATTAACATAGCAATATAAAATGGAGTCTCAAAACCTTCCCATGATGGAGACCTCCAGTGGCCTCCAGGAGAAGGACAGCACGTGCTCTTCTCTGGGACACAAAGAAAGATGGAGGCACACATGGTGGTGTGATGAGATGATTGGCTGTGGTGCTGTGCCATACATAGTTAGTCTGGCTGAAAAAAGACAAAAGTCCATCCAGTTCAACCATGAAAAAAAAAAAAAAAAAGTTATAATCCTCCACCCACAGTTGATCCAGTGGAAGGCAAAAAACCCAGCAAAGCACGATCCAATTTGCTCCTGCTGGGAAAAACATTCCCACCAAGGAGTGGACAATCGGTGTCCTTCCCAGGTCCCACCCCTCAATCTCTGCGTCCTTCAGTTCCACCCATCAACCTCAATGTCCACCGCCAGTTCCGCCAGCCCATCATCTTCAGGTGTCCCACCTCCAGTTCCACCAGCCCCTCAACTTCAGGCGTCCCACCTCCAGTTCCACCAGCCCCTCAACGTCAGGCGTCCCACCTCCAGTTCCACCAGCCCCTCAACGTCAGGTGTCCCACCTCCAGTTCCACCAGCCCCTCAACGTCAGGTGTCCCACCTCCAGTTCCACCAGCCCATCATCTTCAGGTGTCCCACCTCCAGTTCCACCAGCCCATCATCTTCAGGTGTCCCACCTCCAGTTCCACCAGCCCATCATCTTCAGTTTCCCACCTCCAGTTCCACCCATTGTCCACTGGGCCGAGTTCCTCTTCGTACTGTGCCTGTAACCCTCACATTGGATGATCCAAGTTCAACATCCTCATTATCCCAATCTATTGTTCCACAAAGAATTCCAATGGCTGACTGAGCAGCGAAGACACCCCCACCCCCCACCACCCCCTTCTACAATTCCAGCCCCAAATGCATCCACATCCAGGAGGACAGCACCAGCCATCATTGCGGGTCACAAGTCACAATATGGCGGCACGGTTGGCAAGCTGTAGATTATCACATTAAATGGTCATATAAAATTAGCAGGATAAAGAAGTACAAAAACAAGCAGAAAAAACAAACAAACAACGTCAATATGTTTTCTTCAAGGCTTATAGGACAATACTGCGTCATGGTGGAGGCGAGGAGCCATTTTTGGTGTCCTTTTTGGTCCGGAAACGTCCTTCAGCTGAAACAATTTCACATTACAAACTGTCGGGGCCTTCATGTGATTCCATCCTAAAAAGAAGGAAACGATGAAAATTCAGGGAGGTGTCACGGTGAGCTGGAGGAACATCAGTCAACAAATATGAAACAGTCATTGGGGGGGCGGTAGTTGTTGGGAACAGACACAGCAAACATCTGAACATGCAAATCTGCCGGCCTTCTATTACCGGGTCACCCGGCTACCTGTAGCCAACGTGATATAAAACAACCCAAACCCAAGCCCGGCTCCACCTCAGGATCCAACAAATACACGGAGCGACTCTGGCCACGTCACTGCCATCCCTGAAGCCTTCCACCAATTGGATTGATGAACCATGACGGCCTGGAATTTTATGGTTGAGTGGTGAGCACTTCCGCCTAACAGCACTGAGGTCTTTGGTTTGGTTCCTGGCAAGGAGATCAACTGCATGTTCTCCCTGTGTTTGCATGGGTTTCCTCCCACACCCCCATGGAACAGCCTTCTTCTGGAGGAGACTACCACAGAGAAGCTATGCCCACCCCTCCTCTCTGCTGCCCATTCACAGAGGCCTTTGTATTTTGTTATTGGAGGGGTGCAGCAGGACAGGCAGGTGCACAGCCTCCCCCTTTCCCCCCTCCCATGGTGTCCCTTGTACCTGGGGGGTGGTGAGGCCCCCCTGTAAAAAGTGAAGGCATGCTATAAGCCTTCTTCTGGAGGAGAACACCACAGAGTAGCTATGCCCACCCCTCCTCTCTGCTGCCCATTCACACAGGCCTTTGTATTTTGTGATTGCAGGGGGGCAGCGGGACAGGCGGGGGTACCCCCCTCCCGATGGTGGCCACTCACAACCATGGTGTCTCTTCTGCCTGAGAGGTGGTGAGGCCCCCCTGTAAAAAGTGAATGCACACTAGAAGCCTTCTTCTGGAGGAGACCACCACAGAGCATATATACCCAACCCTCCTCTCTTCTGCCCATTCACAGAGGCCTTTGAATTTTGTGATTGGAGGGGGGCAGCAGCACAGCCTCCCCCTTCCCCCCTATGGTGTCCCTTCTACCTGGGGGGGGTGGCGACGCCCCCCCTGTAAAAATTGAAGGCATGCTATAAGCCTTCTTCTGGAGAACACCACAAAGCAGCTATGGCCAACTCTCCTCTCTGCTGCCCATTCACAGAGGCGTTTTTATTTTGTGATTGGAGGGGGGCAGTGGGACAGGTGGGGGTACCCCCCTCCCGATGGTGGCTGCTGACAACCATGGTGTCCCTTCTGCCTGGGGGGTGGCGACGCCTCCCTGTAAAAAGTGAAGGCAAGCTATAAGCCTTCTTCCTCTGGAGGAGAACCCCACAGAGCAGCTATGCCCAACCCTCCTATCTGCTGCCCATTCACAGAAGCCTTTGTATTTTGTGATTGGAGGGAGCAGCAGGACAGAACTGGACCACAGGGCAATGGAAGAAGGTGGCCTCATCTGATGAATGACATTTTCTTTTCCATTATGTGGATGGCTGGGTGGGTGTGCGTCACTTACCTGGGGAAGAGGTGGCACCAGGATAGAGTATGGAAAGAAGACAAGCCGGCGGAGACAGTGTGATGCTTTGGGAAATGTTCTGCTGGAAAACCTTGGCTCCTCCTGCCATTCATGTGGATGCTGCTTGACACGTACCACCTACCTAAAAACATTGTGGGTGACCAAGTCCACCCCTTCATGAAAACGGTCTTCCTTGATGGCAGAGGGCTTTTTCAGCAGGATAATGCACTCTGCCACACTGCAAAAATGGCTCAAGAATGGTTTGAGGAACAGAACAATGAATTTGAGGTGTTGCGTTGGCCTTCAAATTTCCCAGTTCTCAATCCAAATCGAGAATCTGTGGGAAGTGCTGGAAGAACAAGTCCGATCCATGGAGGCCCCACCTCCCAACTTAGAGGACTTAAAGGATCTGCTACTAACAGCTTGGTGCCAGTTACCACAGCGTACCATCAGAGGTGTAGTGGAGTCCATGGTGAGATGGGTCAGGGCTGTTTTGGCAGCAAAAGGGGGACCTACTCAATATTAGGTGGGTGATCATAAAACTATGGCTGATATTCAATATTGTGAAGACCATGTCTTGGAGACCATTGAGGGACACAGGAGTTCAGGAACTGTCAGATTACACAGCCACCTACAGGAGGACTGGACACTGGCAAACAAAAAAAAATAGTGGTCCAGTCCAACATGACCTCCGCTCCCAACACAACCTTGATCTATGGCAAAGCAGTACCAAGAGCACGATCGATAACACAGAATGGTGGGTCCTGTGTTCCTCTATGGTCTTCAAGAATTGTATACGCAAGTATAAAATTCCCATTTTGTTTCCATTGTCTATTGAGATAGAGGAATTTAGAGACGGTCGGCATGTCCCGAAGCAGCCAACTGTTGGGCGGACCATGCAAAAACAAAACCAGGGACTGCCTCAAAAAGCTACCTACAGGGACTTATGGAAGCTAGCCTTGGATGAGGTCTGGACACCCGCATGAAAGAACTTTGAGAACGCGTGAAGAAGACAGCCTTGCAGATCTGGCCAACAGTAGCCTGATGCCAAAATGCCCAAGAAGTGCCCACAGATCGAACAATGTGCCTTCACAGGAAAGGGTTGAACCAGATCCTTAGGAATGTTGGATTGCCTGAGCCACTGAGAGATGGTGTGATGGGAAGCAGAGTCCCCCTTACAGGGACATGAGGAATGATGATATATGAGCTGCGAGGTAAGTCTGCACAGCATGAAGTCCATCCAGGCAAAGGAGGAAGATCTTCTGATGAACAGGAAGAGACAGAGGAACAGAAGAACAATGTCCTGCTAGAGGTGAAAGGCCATGACGACGTTAGAATGAAAGGAAGTGTCAGGACCTGGATTTTAACCTGCAACCTCTACGGTGTCTGGCCACTCGGAGATGCTGGACGGGGCCCTGTCTGACCACTTAGACAACCTTGCCTTGTTCCTTGTGAACCTTGAACGCTTCGCTCCTTCCATGAGCTTCCCATTTAAGCCATGGATTTGAAGGTCTCAAAGTCAGTTGAATACACCCCCCCCCCCACACTCTCATTGGTCGTAGAATGACGTAGATATGGAGGTAACACCCCCACACTCTCATTGGTGGTAGAATGACGTATATATGGAGGTGACACCCCCACACTCTCATTGGTTGTAGATATGGAGGTGACACCCCCACAATCCCATTGGTTGTAGAATGACGTATATATGGAGGTGACACCCTCACACTCTCATTGGTTGTAGATATGGAGGTGACACCCCCACAATCCCATTGGTTGTAGAATGACGTAGATATGGCGGTGACACCCCCACACTCCCATTGGTTGTAGAATGACGTGGATAGGGAGGTGACACCCCCACACTCTCACTGGTCATAGAATGACGTGGATATGGAGGTGACACCCCCACACTCTCACTGGTCGTAGAATGACGTGGATATGGAGGTGACACCCCCACACTCTCACTGGTCGTAGAATGACGTGGATATGGAGGTGACACCCCCACACTCTCACTGGTGGTAGAATGACGTGGATATGGAGGTGACACCCCCACACTCTCACTGGTCGTAGAATGACGTGGATATGGAGGTGACACCCCCACACTCTCATTGGTTGTAGAATGACATGGATGTGACACCCCCACACTCTCATTGGTTGTAGAATGACGTAGATATGGAGGTTGCACCCCCACACTCTCATTGGTCGTACGACGTAGGTATGGAGGTTGCACCCCCACACTCTCATTGGTCATACAATGACGTAGCTATGGAGGTTGCACCCCCACACTCTCATTGGTCATACAATGACGTAGCTATGGAGGTTGCACCCCCACACTCTCATTGGTCATACAATGACGTAGCTATGGAGGTTGCACCCCCACACTCTCATTGGTCGAAAAATGAGGTAGATATGGAGGTGGCACCCCCACACTCTCATTGGTCATAGAATGATGTAGATATGGAAGTGACACCCCCACACTCTCATTGGTTGAAAAATGAGGTAGATATGGAGGTGACACCCCCACACTCTCATTGGTCGTAGAATGATGTAGATATGGAAGTGACACCCCCACACTCTCATTGGTCGCAGAATGACGTGGATATGAAGGTGACACCCTCACACTCACCTTACAAATCAAGGAAGAACACCTGCTCCAGGTTCCGATCTCCACATTGGACGGAATATCTGCCTTTATCCTCAGAAGTCACATTGTTTATTGTGAGGTCACCATTTGGACCATACTTAATGCGCTTGTCTTCTCCGTCCATCACCTTATCGTCCTTCTCCCAGTTGATCTCAGCCTTGTTGGCCATGTTAATGGGGTGAAATGTGATGCTGCCGATGGGCTGGCTCTCCAGGCGGCCTGTAGAGGGGAAGACATATTATGACATGAACGTAAAGTAAACCTAACATTACTGTGATGTCCCCAACCAGATAATGTACAAAAAGCAACAAGGACACTACATACGTGAAAAGGTCTCCCGGAGAATCCCCTTTGAACCCGGCAACAATCTGGAGTATCAAAATATTGACTTTACGTAGGAAATCAAGACTCTGCAAATTGGTCCAGCAATGTGAATGTCAGCCTTACAGATCAATAGGGATGTGCAGAATGTGGAAGGGGCCAAACTCAATCACCAACTTCTGATGAGTTCAGATAGGTACATGCAGCTGCAGGCGGTGCATTTCATTGCTATTATCCGCCTTGTAGTAAGACAGACTGACCAAAAGGAACCCAGCTGTGATTGGTCTGACCCAGGAGGTATCCAAGCTGTGATTGGTCTGACCCAGGAGGTATCCAAGCTGTGAGTGGTGTGACCCAGGAGGTATCCAAGCTGTGAGTGGTGTGACCCAGGAGGTACCCAGCTGTGAGTGGTGTGACCCAGGAGGTACCCAGCTGTAAACGGTCTGATCCAGGAGGTACCCAGCTGTGAGTGGTGTGACCCAGGAGGTACCCAGCTATGTGTGGTCTTGACCCAGGAGGTACCCAGCTATGAGTGATCTTGACCCAGGAGGTACCCAGCTATGAGTGGTCTTGACCCAGGAGGTACCCAGCTATGAGTGGTCTTGACCCAGGAGGTACCCAGCTATGTGTGGTCTTGACCCAGGAGGTACCCAGCTATGAGTGGTCTTGACCCAGGAGGTACTCAGCTGTGAACGATATGAGCCAGGTATCCCAACTGTGAGCGGTCTGACCCAGAAGGTACCCCAGCTGTGAGTGGTCTGACCCAGAAGGTATCCCAGCTGTGAGCGGTCTGACCCAGAAGGTACCCCAGATGTGAGCGGTCTGACCCAGAAGGTATCCAAGCTGTGAGTGGTGTGACCCAGAAGGTACCCCAGTATTGAGTGGTGTGACGCAGGAGGTACCCCAGCTGTGAGCGGTCTGACCCAGAAGGTATCCAAGCTGTGAGTGGTGTGACCCAGAAGGTACCCCAGTATTGAGTGGTGTGACCCAGAAGGTACCCCAGTATTGAGTGGTGTGACGCAGGAGGTACTCCAGCTGTGAGCGATCTGAGGCAGGTACCCAGATGTGAGTGGGCTGACCCAGGAGGTACCCCACTGAGTGATCTAAGCCAGGTACCCCAGATGTGAGTGGCGTGACGAAGCAAGTACCCCGCTGTGAGTGATCTGAGCCAGGTACCCCGCTGTGAGTGATCTGAGCCAGGTACCCCAGCTGTGGGTGTCGTGACCCAGGAGGTACCCCAGATTTGAGCGATCGGGAGCTCCTATGCCTTCTTCACACCTCATTATGTACTATTGTGACCTGTAGTCCCGTGCCAGAACACGCTGTTCTCAGCACTCACATGGTGACATCGACCATACTATGCATAACTGCACCGCTTACTCAGTCTAGTGTAATTGCAGGGGGCGGAGGACAACTCTACGCCTCCTGCATTTGGGGCTTTGAGCCTTCGGGATTGGCCGTATTTTCCGCTACTGTTATTGAGCATTTGGGATGGTCCTGGAGATCCTAATACAGTCAAAAAACAACATCCTGAGGACCAACAGTAAAGAAAAAAAATCAATACATGAAGAACTTCCTGTTCTGGGAAGAGGCACTACCAGGTTAGAGGCTGCTCAAGGGCACTCCCCAATCAATGCTACAGGATCCCCTGAAGGGTCCAATCTTCACCCATCACAGCCAACTCCACCACTAAAGGCTTGGGATCCCTGCCCTGGACCAGACCATACCAGTCCCACAAGGCAATACAGTTCGGTCCGTATATATTCAGGCACAATGTTCGTTTTTTCAGGTATTTACCAAAACATATTCCAGCTCTAGTTCTATGATGGATCTGGGTGGACCGTGCGCACTCTCAGGTGTAATTTGAGGGTATGTACATCCACATTGGGGGAGGGGTTTAGGAATTACAGCTCTTAAGAGTCAAGGACATGGCCAAAGACTGGATTTCCTCCTTTGGTCATGTCCATGGGTTCCAGACTTCAGGCAAAGCATCAGAAAGGAGGAAACCCAGTCTTTGCCTGAAGTCTGGAACCCATGGATATGACCAGAGACTGGGTTTCCTCCTTTCTGATGTTTTGCCTGAAGTCTGTGTCATTATGATATCTACTCCTTGCAGGATTGTGTATTTCCATGTGCAGTCTGGTAGACAGGAAGCATGGAGCACAGCAGCTACACTATACTGCCAAAAGTATTGGCCCCGCCCTTCCAATCATGTGATTCAGGTGTTCCAATCCCCTCCGTATCATGTGATTCAGGTGTTCCAATCCCCTCCGTATCATGTGATTCAGGTGTTCCAATCCCCTCCGTATCATGTGATTCAGGTGTTCCAATCCCCTCCGTATCATGTGATTCAGGTGTTCCAATCCCCTCCATGGACACAGGTGTATACAATCCATCCCCTAGGCATGCAGACGGCTTCTACAAACATTGGTGAAAGAATGGGTCGCTCTCAGGAGCTCAGTGACTCCAAGCGTGGTCCCGTGATAGGTGGCCACCTGGGCAATAAGTCCATCCGGGACATTTCCTGGCTACTAAATATTCCACGCTCAACTGTTAGTGGGATTATAACAAAGTGGAAGCCACTGGGAACAACAGCCACTCAGCCACCAAGTGGTAGGCCACGTCACATGACAGGGCGGGGTCAGCGCATGCTGAAGCGCACAGTGCGCAGAAGTCACCAACTGTCTGCAGAGTCAATAGCTAAAGACCTCCAAACTTGGTGTGGCCTTCAGATGAGCCCAACAACAGTGCGTAGAGAGCTTCATGGAATGGGTTTTCCATGGCCGAGCAGCTGCATCCAAGCCTTCCATCACCAAGTGAAATGTAAAGCGTCGGATGCCGTGGTGTAAAGCACGCCGCCACTGGACTCTAGAGCAGAGGAGACGCGTTCTCTGGAGTGACCAATCACACTTCTCTGTCTGGCAATCCGATGGACATGTCTGGGTTTGGCGGTGGCCAGGAGAACAGTACTTGCCTGACTGCATTGTGCCAAGTGTACAGTTTGGTGGAGGGGAGATTATGGTGTGGGGTTGTTTTTCAGAGGTTGTGCTTGGCCCCCTAGTTCCAGTGAAGGGAACTCTTAAGGTGACATTTTGGACAACTTTGTGGGAGGAGTTTGGGGATGGCCCCTTCCTGTTCCAACATGACTGCCCACCAGTGCACAAAGCAAGGTCCATAAAGACATGGAGGAGCCAGTTTGGGGTGGAGGAACTTGACTGTCCTGCACAGAGTCCTGACCTCAACCCCATAGAACACCTTTGGGATGAATTAGAGCGGAGACTGCGAGCCAGGCCTCCTCCCCCGACATCAGTGCCCTGACCTGACAAATGTGCTTCTGGAAGAATGGTCCAACCTTCCCATAGACACCCTCCTAAACCTTGTGGACGGCCTTCCCAGAAGAGTTGAAGCTGTTATAGCTGCAAAGGGCGGGGCCAACTCAGTATTGAACCCTATGGACTAAGACTGGGGGGCCATTAAAGGTCATGTGTGTGGAAAGGGCGGGGCCAACTCAACATTTAACCCTACGGACTAAGACTGGGGGGCCATTAAAGGTCATGTGTGTGGAAAGGGCGGGGCCAACTCAATATTGAACCCTACGGACTAAGACTGGGGGGCCTTTAAAGGTCATGTGTGTGGAAAGGCCCGTGGCCCAATGCCTGGGGCAATATAGTGTATGTGTAGTGAGGCCAAGAATATCTGGAGTTAGTTCACCTTTTCATTTTTTTTTGAAAAGGCAAACTACTCCTTTAAGAAAAAGGCCCCTTACCTTGGTGGTCAGTGGGGGAAAAAAGAAATTGTATCCCCTCCCCCTCCAACCTTCCTTATAGAAAGCTAAATGATGATTGGTGTCAGTGGTCATTTCTTGGACGGCCCAAAATTGCTAAAGGAACGCCCAGCAACATCTGGAGGAACACGATGAGAGAGGCCGGCCTAAGGAATAGAAGAACCGACACGGATGGGGATTGGCTGGGTGACACTATGGACCAGCATACCTTCTCCCGGCATTGTGCTGACGACACGCTTCCCTACACGGCCGACGACACGCTTCCCCACACGGCCGACATACAAATGTACAGAACAGTCCGGGGCCACACCATGGAAAGAAACATTGTGGGACCTGAAATGATGTCCAATCCAAGACAGCTACAGAATGAACACAGATATAGTTCCAGGTATGCCGGGGCTTCCACCTTCTATTACTGAGACCAAAGTTCAATTAGTAGACCAGTAGACCTCTGTACCCCCGGGATGATGGGAGGGACCCCTCACTGCTCACCAGCAGACCCTCTGTACCCCAGGATGATGGGAGGGACCCCTCACTGCTCACCAGCAGACCCTCTGTACCCCAGGATGATGGGAGGGGACCCCTCACTGCTCACCAGACCCTCTGTACCCCAGGATGACGGGAGGGACCCCTCACTGCTCACCAGACCCTCTGTACCCCGGGATGATGGGAGGGACCCCTCACTGCTCACCAGACCCTCTGTACCCCAGGATGATGGGAGGGACCCCTCACTGCTCACCAGCAGACCCTCTGTACCCCAGGATGATGGGAGGGACCCCTCACTGCTCACCAGACCCTCTGTACCCCAGGATGACGGGAGGGACCCCTTACTGCTCACCAGACCCTCTGTACCCCGGGATGATGGGAGGGACCCCTCACTGCTCACCAGCAGACCCTCTGTACCCCAGGATGATGGGAGGGACCCCTCACTGCTCACCAGCAGACCCTCTGTACCCCAGGATGATGGGAGGGACCCCTCACTGCTCACCAGACCCTCTGTACCCCAAGATGATGGGAGGGACCCCTCACTGCTCACCAGCAGACCCTCTGTACCCCGGGATGATGGGAGGGACCCCTCACTGCTCACCAGACCCTCTTTACCCCAGGATGATGGGAGGGACCCCTCACTGCTCACCAGACCCTCTGTACCCCAGGATGATGGGAGGGACCCCTTGCTGCTCACCAGCAGACCCTCTGTACCCCAGGATGATGGGAGGGACCCCTCGCTGCTCACCAGCAGACCCTCTGTACCCCGGGATGATGGGAAGGACCCCTCACTGGTCACCAGTAGACCCTCTGTATCCCAGGATGATGGGAGGGACCCCTCACTGGTCACCAGCAGACCCTCTGTACCCCAGGATGATGGGAGGGACCCCTCACTGGTCACCAGTAGACCCTCTGTACCCCAGGATGATGGGAGGGACCCCTCACTGGTCACCAGTAGACTTTCTGTACCCCGGGATGATGGGAGGGCCCCTCACTGGTCACCAGTAGGCCCTCTGTACCCTGGGATGATAGAGGTAAGAGTGGTGATTGGATACCAACCTTCCTCCTGGACTGTGTTGTTGGCAGTACTGTGAACATTTACTCTGTAGGTTTCCTTTCCCAACGCGTCATTCACAGCGACAGAATCCCGCCTCCACAGAGATGTTATTGGTGTGGAACTTGAGACCTGAGACCGTCCAATCAAATAGGGGGACGTCGAAATTCTTCCAGGTCAGCTTTGTCACATTCTCCATGTCAGTGGTGAGGGTCACTCTGTCATCCTTGGGTTCAATCTTCACAACGCCATTCATCTCTATAGAGAAAACATGGAAACCGGATTAGATTTACACATCCGTACGTCAGTATACACAGTGCAGCACACGTACACCTCAGTACACCCTCCATACATGTCAGTATACACAGTGCAGCACACGTACACCTCAGTACACCCTCCGTACATGTCAGTATACACAGTGCAGCACATGTACACCTCAGTACACCCTCCGTACATGTCAGTATACACAGTGCAGCTCAGTACACCCTCCGTACATGTCAGTATACACAGTGCAGCACACGTACAGCTCAGTACACCCTCCGTACATGTCAGTATACACAGTGCAGCACACGAACAGCTCAGTACACCCTCCGTACATGTCAGTATACACAGTGCAGCACACGTACACCTCAGTACACCCTCCGTACATGTCAGTATACACAGTGCAGCTCAGTACACCCTCCGTACATGTCAGTATACACAGTGCAGCACACGTACAGCTCAGTACACCCTCCGTACATGTCAGTATACACAGTGCAGCACACGTACACCTCAGTACACCCTCCGTACATGTCAGTATACACAGTGCAGCACACGTACACCTCAGTACACCCTCCGTACATGTCAGTATACACAGTGCAGCACACGTACACCTCAGTACACCCTCCGTACATGTCAGTATACACAGTGCAGCACACGTACACCTCAGTACACCCTCCATACATGTCAGTATACACCAGGGGTGGGCAAACTTTTTGACTTGAGGGCCGCAATGGGTTCATATACTGGATTCGGGGGCTGGACCAAGAGTAGATGAATGATGTGTATGTGTCATCCATAGTAAGTATAGTAATATTCCCCCATATAGTAATTCGTCCCCCATATAGTAATTCGTCCCCCATATAGTAATTCGTCCCCCATATAGTAATTCATCCCCCCTATAGTAATTCATCCCCCCTATAGCAATTCATCCCCTATAGTAATACATCCCCCATATAGTAATACATCCCCCATATAGTAATTCATCCCCCATATAGTAATTCATCCCCCCTATAGTAATTCATCCCCCCTATAGTAATTCATCCCCCCTATAGTAATTCATCCCCCCTATAGCAATTCATCCCCTATAGTAATACATCCCCCATATAGTAATTCATCCCCCATATAGTAATTCATCCCCCATAGTAATTCATCCCCCATAGTAATTCATCCCCCATATAGTAATTCATCCCCCATATAGTAATTCATCCCCCATATAGTAATTCATCCCCCATAGTAATTCATCCCCCATAGTAATTCATCCCCCTATAGCAATTCATCCCCCATAGTAATTCATCCCCCATAGTAATTCATCCCCCCTATAGCAATTCATCCCCTATAGTAATACATCCCCCATATAGTAATTCATCCCCCATATAGTAATTCATCCCCCATATAGTAGTTCATCCCCCATATTAAGTCCCCAAGTCCCCCCTGTGTCAATTCACTTACCTTTGCTCCGCGCGTTCCTCTCGCCGTGTTCCCGCGCCGTTCCGGTGTAGCATGAAAATCTGTCTCCTATGAGGATCTGTCCCCCTTGACGTATCTGCGCATGTGCCAGTTTCAGGCATTAGCAGCCGATCGGCGATCTCCGGCACATGCGGCAGATACGTCGAGGGGGACAGATCCTCATAGGAGACAGATTTTCATGCTACACCAGTCTTCAGGGCGGACTGTGAGGGGAGCCTAGCTCCGCGGGCCGGATTAAAAGGTCCGCCGGGCCGTATACGGCCCGCGGGCCATAGTTTGCCCATTGCTGGTATACACAGTGCAGCACACGTACACCTCAGTACACCCTCCGTACAT
>NW_028321067.1:0-41220 GCF_062004578.1 Staurois parvus
GTGGCCTACCACTTGGTGGCTGAGTGGCTGTTGTTCCCAGTGGCTTCCACTTTGTTATAATCCCACTAACAGTTGAGCGTGGAATATTTAGTAGCCAGGAAATGTCACGGATGGACTTATTGCCCAGGTGGCCACCTATCACGGGACCACGCTTGGAGTCACTGAGCTCCTGAGAGCGACCCATTCTTTCACCAATGTTTGTAGAAGCCGTCTGCATGCCTAGGGGCTTGATTGTATACACCTGTGTCCATGGAGGGGATTGGAACACCTGAATCACATGATATGGAGGGGATTGGAACACCTGAATCACATGATATGGAGGGGATTGGAACACCTGAATCACATGATGGGGAGGGGATTGGAACACCTGAATCACATGATGGGGAGGGGATTGGAACACCTGAATCACATGATGGGGAGGGGATTGGAACACCTGAATCACATGATGGGGAGGGGATTGGAACACCTGAATCACATGATGGGGAGGGGATTGGAACACCTGAATCACATGATTTGGAGGGGATTGGAACACCTGAATCACATGATTGGAGGGGATTGGAAAACCTGAATCACATGATTGGAGGGGATTGGAAAACCTGAATCACATGATTTGGAGGGCGGGGACAATACTTTTGGCAATATAGTGTATGTTACTTGCCAGAGGTGCCGTAATGCGTACCACCATGATCTCACTGGAAAAAATAAACCCTGCTTATGTTGCTCTAAGTTGGAATGTAATTATATAAATATTGCTGAACCTAAACTTCAGCTGTAAATGGTTCACAAACAGTGTTTTTTGCCTATTGGAAATTTTTCTCCCCAAAACTACACTCGGTTTTGTTATGAGATCAGTTTAAATGAAAAATGCTCATCGGAGAGCCGCTCTAAGCAAAGAAAGTTGGAGAAGAACATGAACAACTTTTTAAAGGGTTAATCCAACAAATACCAACATTTCAGTGTGTGTGAGGTTAGTAATGGTGTCCCCGGTATTGCTGTCCCCGGTATTGCTGTCCCCGGTATTGCTGTCCCCGGTATTGCTGTCCCCGGTATTGCTCATTGTACAGGTTCTCTTTAATCATTTCCGTTTCTTCTGTTGGCAAACCCATATGAGGCTGCAGGTCCAGAACACGTTTGGTTGGTAATCATTTCGTCTTCCTGCAGGTTGTGTGGAATAAACTAGTTCTGCTGACCCGGTTAACTCTGAACTTGGCCCCGACTCTGCCGCAGAACCGGAGGATACCGACCCGACTTTGTTCTTTCCAGGATGGAAGGTTCATGTGGGAGATGATTTTTCTACAGTGACAGACATCTCCATCATGTACAAAAATTAAAAAAAGGAGAAAACTTTTTAGGGGTTCATTCAGTCAATACCGATTTTTCAGTTCGGTGGAGTCGTAGGTTTCCAAGCTGGACTCCAGTGCTGGGATCCTCAATGGTCACCCTTTGGCTCAGGGGGTCTCAATGGAGGAGAGGTGAGGAGGTCAGCAAGTTTACATTGGACTCCAAGGTTAGGGTTACAAAGAGGGATAGGGTGAGGGCTATGGGAACGCTTAGTGTGAAGGTCAGGGTTGGGCTACATGAAGGGTTAAAGGGAGGATTAGGGTGAGGTTAAAAAGAGGGTTAGCAATGGGGCTAGAGGGAGTGTTAGGATTTAGATTAGAGGGAGGGTAAGGTCAGTGTTGGGGGTACAGGGAATGATAGGCTGAAGATCAGTTTCGGGGTTACGGGGAGGTTAGGGTGAGGTCAGTGTTGGAATTATGGGGAGGATTAAGGTGAAAGTCAGTGTTGGGGTTACAGGGAGGGTTAGGGTTAAGATCAGTGTTGGGGATCCAAGAAGGGTTAGGGTGAAGGTCAGTATTGGGGTAACAGGAAGGGTTAGGTTGAAGGTCAGTATTGGGGTTAAGGGGAGGATTAAGGTGAAGGTCAATGTTGGGGTTACAGGGAGGCTTAGGGTGAAGGTCAGTGTTGGGGTTACAGGAAGGCTTAGGGTGAAGGTCAGTGTTGGGGTTACAGGAAGGCTTAGGGTGAAGGTCAGTGTTGGGGTTACAGGGAGGCTTAGGGTGAAGGTCAGTGTTGGGGTTACAGGGAGGGTTAGGGTGAAGGTCAGTGTTGGGGTTACAGGAAGGGTTAGGTTGAAGGTCAGTGTTGGGGTTACAGGGAGGGCTAGGCTGAAGGTCAGTGTTGGGGTTACAGGAAGGGTTAGGTTGAAGGTCAGTGTTGGGGTTACAGGAAGGGTTAGGGTGAAGGTCAGTGTTGGGGTTACAGGGAGGGTTAGGATGAAGGTCAGTGTTGGGGTTACAGGGAGGGTTAGGATGAAGGTCAGTGTTGGGGTTACAGGGAGTGTTAGGGTGAAGGTCAGTGTTGGGGTTACAGGGAGGGTTAGGGTGAAGGTCAGTGTTGGGGTTACAGGGAGGGTTAGGGTGAAGGTCAGTGTTGGGGTTACAGGAAGGGTTAGGGTGAAGGTCAGTGTTGGGGTTACAGGAAGGGTTAGGTTGAAGGTCAGTGTTGGGGTTACAGGGAGGGTTAGGGTGAAGGTCAGTGTTGGGGTTACAGGGAGGGTTAGGGTGAAGGTCAGTGTTGGGGTTACAGGAAGGGTTAGGTTGAAGGTCAGTGTTGGGGTTACAGGGAGGGCTAGGCTGAAGGTCAGTGTTGGGGTTACA
Source organism: Staurois parvus (assembly GCF_062004578.1). NCBI lineage: Eukaryota > Metazoa > Chordata > Amphibia > Anura > Ranidae > Staurois > Staurois parvus. The sequence continues at coordinate 2,661 of NW_028321067.1, forward strand.
GGGAGTGTTAGGGTGAAGGTCAGTGTTGGGGCTACAGGAAGGGTTAGGGTGAAGGCCAGTGTTGGGGTTAAGGGTCAGAAGTACAGGGAGGAGTCAGTAGGAGAGAGGCCTCTGGGTAGGGCATCCCTTTGTGCCTAAAACGAACACCGCCACCCTCCCGGCAATAATCAGTGAGGTACAACCAAATCTTGGGTCATGTAGGCCGGCTCAGTCATCCCCTGGCAGCTTGCATTGCATGGCTCAAGAAATAATCACAATGTTTTTGGCGCCGTTTGGGGCGATTCTTTTTTTCTTTTGGATCGATAAAAAGTCAAGTCTGAAACAAGTCAGAAGGGTGATAGAAATACAGAGACGGGATGACTGGAAAGCCTCATTGTTAGGACACGTCCATTGGATGGTCTGCACTCCGACATCATTTGTAACAATTCGGTTACAAAAACAAAAGACTTTTTTTTACGGCAACCAATCCCAACAACCTATTGGTTGCCACAGACAACATCCCTACCCCTCCTCCGCTCCAGTCCTCCCCTCTGCACCCCCCCCCCCCCTCCTTGACCTCGTCACAGATGCTGTGCAGATACAGCAGAGTCCCCGGATATTCCATGAGAATTGCAGGAACAGATCAATACTGTTATTGACCGGAATCTGCAAGGAACCGGAAAATGCAGAACTTTGTGAATCAACAGCCAGACGACTCATGAGGAGGCAGAAAATGGACGATGTGGAGGTTGTGCAGCAGCAGAGATCTTCCTGCATTAAGGGGGGAGCAAACCTGGTAGTCCTGAGAACCGGGACCTGTCATGGAAGGACAGGACCCCCCTACATGCCAGAGGGGAGCCAAGCTGGGGAATGTCCCAGACCTGTTCACCCCAATGGTGGTCCTGTGGGTTCCTTATCTCACTTGAGGAGTATAGTATTAGTGTCCAATAAGAGGGACCAAAATGTCCAGAACTGTCCCCCTTGTGTGTCCTAGGGGCCCCTGGAGGACGCTAAGAATACAAATCTGGAGTGGTACTCAGGAACCCAACCTAACCAACCGCGCATCCCTCAATGACTATGGCTTCTAATAGGGGGGCAGGGCATGTTCATTGCCTCCTAGTAGGCCCCAGGCTTACAGGGGAGGTGTTCAGTCCTGGTGGTCCCAGTGACCATTAAAGTGTCACTAAACCCCGGACCCCGCATTCACTATATCCGCTCTGCCCGGACCCCGCACTCACTGTATCCGCTGTCCCCGGACCCCGCGTTCACTGTATCCGTTCTCCCCGGACCCCGCGTTCACTGTATCCGTTCTCCCCGGACCCCGCATTCACTGTATCCGCTGTCCCCGGACCCCGCGTTCACTGTATCCGTTCTCCCCGGACCCCGCGTTCACTGTATCCGCTCTCCCCGGACCCCGCATTCACTATATCCGGTCTCCCCGGACCCCGCATTCACTATATCCGGTCTCCCCGGACCCCGCGTTCACTATATCCGCTCTCCCCGGACCCCGCATTCACTATATCCGCTCTCCCCGGACCCCGCATTCACTATATCCGCTCTCCCCGGACCCCGCATTCACTATATCCGCTCTCCCCGGACCCCGCATTCACTATATCCGCTCTCCCCGGACCCCGCATTCACTATATCCGCTCTCCCCGGACCCCGCATTCACTATATCCGCTCTGCCCGGACCCCGCATTCACTATATCCGGTCTCCCCGGACCCCGCATTCACTATATCCGCTCTCCCCGGACCCCGCATTCACTATATCCGGTCTCCCCGGACCCCGCATTCACTATATCCGGTCTCCCCGGACCCCGCATTCACTATATCCGCTCTCCCCGGACCCCGCATTCACTATATCCGCTCTCCCCGGACCCCGCATTCACTATTTCCGCTCTCCATGGACCCCGCATTCACTATATCCGCTCTCCCCGGACCCCGCATTCACTATATCCGCTCTCCCCGGACCCCGCATTCACTGTATCCGCTCTCCCCGGACCCCGCATTCACTATATCCGCTCTCCCCGGACCCCGCATTCACTATATCCGCTCTCCCCGGACCCCGCATTCACTATATCCGCTCTCCCCGGACCCCGCATTCACTATATCCGCTCTCCCCGGACCCCGCATTCACTATATCCGCTCTCCCCGGACCCCGCATTCACTATATCCGGTCTCCCCGGACCCCGCATTCACTATATCCGCTCTCCCCGGACCCCGCATTCACTATATCCGCTCTCCCCGGACCCCGCATTCACTGTATCCGCTCTCCCCGGACCCCGCATTCACTATATCCGCTCTCCCCGGACCCCGCATTCACTATATCCGCTCTCCCCGGACCCCGCATTCACTGTATCCGCTCTCCCCGGACCCCGCATTCACTATATCCGCTCTCGCCGGACCCCGCACTATCTAATGAATGTGAATGTCAGTACAATAACACGTACGATTTGCTGCGGAGCGATATCTAAAGTAATTCTTGTGTGACGTTTTCCGCAGTTTTGTTGCGATTTCACAGACACAGAACATCATGGAAGTCGTTCTGGTGATTCACAAGTAGCAATAAAGTCTTCAGAAATCTCACCTGAAATTGCACACAAATCGCTGGATTGGAAATCACGGCGGTGTGTCCGGCGACTTGGAAATGGCGCTGCAGCAGATCGCATGTGTTAGGACACGGACATTCACATTCATGAGATGAGATTTCAATGCACAAATCGCACCGGTATGACCGGGAACAGGATTTATAAATAAAAACAAAAAAAAAAAAAACAAAACCGAACCAGCACCCTCCCCTCCCCCGCATACACAAACTGATCACACAGGTACGGTATCCCCGCGAACGTCAGGGTGAGAGCGATAGTTTGAGCGCCATAGTTCACCATTAACACTAGACTGATCTCCTTTGACCGATATCGGGTAGTTTGTCGCCATTTCACAGGCGTGCGATATTTTATAACTTTGTCAGAGGCGTTTATTATCGCAGAACCGAGGATCAGAAGTGGAGGGGAGCTCCTGAGAGCAAGAATTGGGGGAACATGACCAAGACTGACAATCACAAGGAACAAGAGAACATGGGCTCCCCCCCCAAAATGTGAGCAAGAGGGGAACCCCCACCCCGTGGAAACCCTCCCAGTAAGAGGCCAAGGGTGCGGTCAGATTTGATGGATTTATTTGGGGGAGCTCAAAATTTTAAAATCCAGGGTTCAGACTAGGGGTGGGCAGGAGGGGCGGCTGCCCTGGGCACGTATCGTGTGAGGTGGGGGAGGGGGCACCGCAAGGAAATTGGAGGAGGGGAATTGTGTTGAGAAGGGGAATTTGATGACATCAGCGGGTAAGAATTGATCTAGGAGGGGAAATTCGGGGAGGTGCACTAGGAGAAGAGAATTTGTGCTACAAGGAGGATGGGGGGGGGGTTGTTTGTGCTGTAAAAGTAATATTGTGGGGGGGGGACTTGTGCTAGTAGAGATGATTGGGGTATTTGTGCAAGAACACAGGGATATTTGTGGGGGGGATACGTGTTAGGTTGGGGGATTGAGGAGGGGAATCTGTGCCTGAAGTAGGTAATTTGGAGTGGGGGGGGTGTGATTTGTGCTGGGGGTATATGAGGAGAGAATTTGAGCTAGGAAGGGGACTTTATTTTTTTTTATTGGTGGGGGAATATATGCTGGGATGGAGGATTAAGGAGGGGAATGTGTGCTGGGAGGGGGTAATTTGGAGTGGTGGTGGTGGGGGGGGTGATTTGTGCTTGGAGGTTGTATTTGTGGGGTAGGGGATTTGAGCTAGGAAGGGAAATATTTTTTTTTGGGGGGGGGTGATTTGTGCTGGGGGGTATATGAGAATAAAGAGGATTTTTGCTGGGGGGGATGGGGGGGCAAAGATTTGTGCTGGGAGGGGGGGATTTTTGTTTGGGGGGTAAGCATGTTTGCTTTCTCAATTTTTTGTTTTGGTGGGGGGGGGGGTTGTTGACACATAATGCTCATACATCTTGTGGGGGGGGCACATTTTGTATATTCACCCCGGGCTCTAGACAACCTTGTCCCTACGCTGTTAAAAACCTCGACATGTTTGGTGTCTATTTACTCGCCGCGTCATCTTTTATATTGTAACAAAAACTTGGGGATTGTTTTGTGTGCGTTAAAATTTGTGTTTGATAAAACAGTTGTGCAAATACGATGCAAGTTTAAAAAAAAATAAATTGGCACCATTTTATTCTCCAGCGCCCAGAAAACATATCATTTATGGGAGATGGGGAGGGGGGGGGGGAGATGGGGGAGGGAGGGTTCTAAGCAACTTTTTGGCAAGTAACACGTGTGCGTGAAAAATGACAAAAAACGGCTCTGTACACGAAGGGTTTAATCTATAATCTAAAAAAAACTGAAAAAAAAAACAAAAGCAGAAATGGAATTGCACAGCTGGTGACAAATGTAAAAAAAAAGGGAAAAAAAAATCGGGGGTTTCTCTCTGCACACAGGGGACCCTTGGTATGTTGTTAGTTAAGGCAGCATTAAAAGCAAAAAAATAAAAACAAAAACACACAAACCGCAAAAACCACAAAAAAAACCACAAACCCCACCCCAAAAAAACCCACAAAAAAATAAAAAAAACACAACACGATAAAACCCAAAAAGGACAAAACCACCCCTCCAAAAAAAAGAAAGAAAGAAAAAAACCACAGGAAAAAAATAAAAAAAAAGGGAAAATCAGGGGTTTCTTCCTGCACACTGGGGACCCTTGGTTTTGGTAGCATTAAAAGCAAAAAAAAAAAATATATAAAAACAAAAACTACAAAAAACAAAAACACAACACAAAAAATATGAATTTAAAAAAACAAAAAAAAAAACAAACTGCAAAAACCACAAAAAAACCCACAAAAAGCAAAAACACAAAAACTACAACAAATAAAAGCACAACACAATAAACACAAAAAAAACCCAATAAAGGACAACCCCCCCCAAAAAAAAACCCCCAACACAATAAAACACAATCGTACGAAAAGGAAAGTTCTGAAGCCCGAAAACCGTCATCCGAATGCAGATCTGCCGACGCGAAGCGCGGATTCCGGGACGCACAACCGCCTCAGAGTTCTACGTCACCAATTTCACCTTTTTATTATAAAATGACAATTTCCTGCCGTGGTTTAGCAGCCGCCATGGAAGCCGCCGCCGCCGCCGCGCTCTTCTTCTACAAAAATCTTCAACCACAAAAGTTTAGACCACAAAAGCGACTCCCCGAGGTGGCGATTTGTAGCGGGGGATGTTTGGGGGTCTCTGGGTTCCCTTTTTATCTCCGGTTTTGATACAAAGTATCTGTTCAAACTTAAAACAAAATGAATATAAAACCAAAATCCGGAGGAAGTGTTTGTAGTCGGAGCGGCTGGGGGGGGTCGCCGATGTATCGGTTGCTAGGATTGGACACAAGGACTGGGGTCCAGGAACACACCTCTGGGGGCTCCGCCGGGGTCGCCGATGTATCGGTTGCTAGGATTGGACACAAGGACTGGGGTCCAGGAACACACCTCTGGGGGCTCCGCCGGGGTCACCGATGTATCGGTTGCTAGGATTGGACACAAGGACTGGGGTCCAGGAACACACCTCTGGGGGGGGGGCGCAGGAATGGATACTCGGTGACAACCTGGCAGGATGGACGGTCTCGGGGGGGTCTTACCTGGAAGCTCGGCCCCTCCAGGGGATCCGGGGAGATGTTAGGTGGCCAGACGGACGAAGAGAGAGCGGAATGTTGGATCAGCCATCAGAGGGGAGCAGAGTGAGAGGAGACATTTCCTGTCTGCACGACTACATTACCCAGAGCCTGACAACCCTCCGCTCCCAGCATGCACTGCGGCTGCTACATTTAACCTCTCACCTCCCGGCTTTGTCTGTTCGCTGCCTTGTGTCGTGTCGCCATTCGCAGCTGACGCAGTCTGAGCCTCAAAAGGCTGCCGGGCTCATTTCCACCGGATGCGGCTGAACGCATGCGCAAGAAGAACGAGCCGAGCTGACACCAGTGCGGCGCCTTCACATGCGTTTTTAAACAAAATGAGAGCCCGCCGCATGTTTCTGCAGAGAAATGAACCAGAATCCATGTAAATGCATAAAACCCCCCCAATGTATATTATTACACCGCAAATGCAACAAACAAACAATGCAAATGCATGTCACTGTGCACGAGCAACTGCGGGCTGAGCGCAGGAAACAAGCCCAAGAGGCCCGCACCCACCATATGCGTCTTCTTGGAAAACACATTTTTATCGCACTTTTGACGCGTTCAGTTATAATCAACGCCATGCAGAGCGCGCTTTTCGCTTTATCTGTGTTTTGTATGCGTTTTCCTCCTTCGGCCTCGGTTCGCACTAATGCGGTGCGGGAAACGCAGCAAATCCTGCATTACAATCGCACAACGTCCAGGCGATCTGCTACGGGGGTCAATGTTAGATTAACGACCCCTCCCCCTCGAAACAGATCGCAAAACGCAGTGCGATTACCAGAATTCACACACCCATGGGATGCGTATCAGATGGGGGGAAACAAAAGGGTCCTGCATTGTTCTTGGTGCGGATGGGATGCGATTTGAGCCGAACAAAACGTATGTCCTGCACAGACGTCGCATACGATGTGCCCAGGGGTGGACTGACAACTCATCTGGCCCCCGGGCAATAGGGGATCATGGGGCCCCTGTGTCCTTGTCCAAACTCAAAAAAGCTTATGAAAAAAGGGGCAGGGGCATCTCAAGGGGCCCCCTACTGACCCCGGGCCCTCGGGCAGTCCGCCCCTGGATGTTCCGCGCTGCATTAGTGTGAACCCGGGCTCAGGCTAGGTTGCTGTGCGTTTTGCAGGAACACACTACAGTCCAATACACTACAGTGATGCGACAATTTGAGGTGCGATTTGCAACACATCTGACACAAACGTCTACGCAAAACGCACGAAAAGCAACGCATTCACTAGAAATCGGTGCGGTTCCAACCAAGTCAGAATCGCGCCGATATGACCGCTGTAATTGCGGACAACAGGGGGCGCTCGGCATGCGGTTTGCAAGTCGCATGACATGGCAAACCGCATGCCAGGTCGCACCCGGGGTGACCGGGGACTTAACATGATTTCCTATGAGACTCGGTCACATCTCTGCGTTTTGGTGCGATTTTTGGAAAGGGGCGGAGACTTTTTTTAAACGCAAAACATTGCGTTTCGGTTCAATAGACTTCAATGGACATGCTGCAGGAATGCAAGTAGTGCATTTTTTATGCGTTTTTGATGCGTTTTGCATTTTTAATCTGCCCAGCCACAAGTTGGCCAAAAAAAATAAAAAATAAAAAAAGCAAAACGCATGAAAAACGTGTCAAAAATGCAAGTGAAAAAACCGCACCACAAAACGCACTGCAGAAACAGATCAAACGCAGACTGCATAGGTGTGAGCCGAGCCTTAGGGCCGGTCCACACCATAAAAACGCAGTCTGGATGGGTTCCGGACGTGTTTCTATATGTGCATTTTTGATGCGTTCTGGTGCGTTTTTTATCTGTTCTGGTGCGTTTTTGACGTGTTCCAGTCAGGGGCAGACTGACAACACATGGGGCCCCTGGGCAATAGGGGATCATGGGGCCCCCTACAGACCCCGGGCCCTCGGGCAGTACCCGAGTGCTCGAATGGTCTCCGCCCCTGGTTCCAGTTCATTTTCTTCCTCTCTCTTTTTCGCCAACTTAATAAATAAAAGTGCGTTCCAGTGCGTTTATGGTACACTCCGGTGCGTTTATGGTGCGTTCCAGTGCATTTATGGTGCGTTCCGGTGCATTTATGGTGCGTTCCGGTGCGTTTTTGATGCGTTTTACTGCCTTCCCGTACAGTTCATTGCGGAAAAAATGCAGCCTGTTCTACTTTTTTTCATGAAGCTGAAACGCACTGGAACTGATTTGGTTCAAAATAAAAACCGCACTGGACTGCATGTGGTGTGAACTGGCCCCCAGTCCCCTGGGAAAACCGGACGAACTAATAAAAACGCATGCTGCGTGTTTGGTGCATTTTCGGTGCGCTACCTTTGCCTGTAATGGAAGGGTTGCTTTCAGGAAAGCGCATTGAAGACACAGCAAGCAGCAGCGCAGAGCACTCCCCAGAAACGCACGGACAGACGCACGCACGGACAGTTGTATGCAATGTAAAGCGGACTGTGTGCTTCTGACACGTTGGGCAGGTGCGTTTCAGCGCTGTAAAAACGCACAGGTTTGAACGAGCCGTAAAGTGAGGTTCATATCTATACCTCTCGGCAACACAAGGCAAACATCGCACTTTCCCATCATGCGCTGAAACGCGCTGCCCTTTAGCGGACGCACGGCAGAGTCAATAAAGCTGGTTACACATCTATGCGGGTCAGGGATGCCAGAAAATCGCACTTTCCAGAAACGCACAGAAACAGCGGATGTGCGGCGGGGCCAGTAATTGTTGACGGCGCCCCCATGCATCTGCAAACATGCGTGCCAAACCATGCGCTGCGTTTTTGGAAAAGGGTCAGGGACTTATTTTCCACATTTTCTGGAGTATTTCCAAAAGTCGCTCAGAGTTGCAGCCCAATCACGTGAGGGCATGTCACGTGAGGATGTGTCACTTGAGGGCGTGGCACGTGAGGGCGTGGCACGTGAGGGCATGGCATCGCTCTCTAGTTCTTTAACCGGAAGCCCCACAGACTGGAAATTCCACCCGGAAGGTCGGTGACCGGGAAATGCCGCCGGCAGAGTTCACCAATCATCTCACTAGAAGGATATGAAGAGAACCCCGGGAGTCACAATTCATGGAAGAGAGCGTCCTCGTTATTCCTAGAACTCCGCCCTCCCCTTCAGTCTTGCACAGGTGTACCGGCTCCTCCCCTTCAGTCTTGCACAGGTGTACCGGCCCCTCCCCTTCAGTCTTGCACAGGTGTACCGGCCCCTCCCCTTCAGTCTTGCACAGGTGTACCGGCTCCTCCCCTTCAGTCTTGCACAGGTGTACCTGCTCCTCCCCTTCAGTCTTGCACAGGTGTACCTGCTCCTCCCCTTCAGTCTTGCACAGGTGTATCAGCTCCTCCCCTTTAGTCTTGCACAGGTGTATCGGCTCCTCCCCTTCAGTCTTGCACAGGTGTATCGGCTCCTCCCCTTTAGTCTTGCACAGGTGTATTGGCTCCTCCCCTTCAGGCTTGCACAAGTGTACCGGCTCCTCCCCTTCAGTGGTGCACAGTTGTAGAGGCTCCTCCCCCTCAGTCTTGCACAGGTGTACTGGCTCCTCCCCTTCAGTCTTGCACAGGTGTAGCAGCTCCTCCCCTTCATTGGGATCTTCCTCCCATGGACTTCATCAGGTGCTTCCTCCCATGGACTTCTTCAGATGTTTCCTCCAATGAACTTCATCAGGTGCTTCTCAGGGACGTCATCAGGTGCTTCCGCCCATGGACTTCATCAGGTAGTTCTCCCATGGACTTCATCAGTTTCTTCCTCCTATGCACCTCATCACGTGCTTCCTCCCAGGGACATCATCAGGTGCTTCCTCCCATGGACTTCATCAGGTACTTCCTCCCAGGGACGTCATCAGGAGCTTCCTCCCGTGGACTTCATCAGGCATCAGGTGCTTCCTCCCATGGACATCATCAGGTGCTTCCTCCTATGGACTTCATCGGGTGCTTCCTCCCATGGACTTCATCAGGTGCACAGACACAGGACTGTAACTGCAGAGATCTGCCACTAGGGGCTCCCTAAAGACACAAGAACCTGGAATCTGGAACATCAGCTATGAGTGGACCTGCCCTTTAAGGTCCTGTTCACGCCCCTTATGTGATTGGTACAATGTGGTGCCATTGGCTGTAAATGTTATCCCAATCAACCTCAATGTACTTGTGCTGCATTAATGTGCGATGCCATGCACTGTGGAAAATGCTGCGCGCACATGTGTTAGGCAGGCCATTGACATGAATCACGCATGTTAACATCCATGCACTAATGTACCGCAACAATGTAAACGAGCCCTTAAAGCTGAACTCTTGGACAGAAGTGAGTGCAGCTCTGTGTTCCTTAGTACGTCATTAAATGTACTTTTTTATAAAGCTGTGTGAATGTGTTCTGTCAGTGCAGATGTACAGCAGGGCTCAGAATGGGAGAAGCACAAGGAGACTATCAGTTCATCTGCTAAGAAGAAGCTTGCTGATAGGAGGAGAGAGCAGAGTGACAGAGAGATGAGCTCATTCGCAATTCACTGTCCAATCATTGGCTTGGTTGTGGGTCCAAAATGACCCGGGCTCAGAGGAAGTGGGTGGAATGAAGCTGGCCATCAGCCAGAGGACATCAGATCCTACCTGTAGGGGAGGCTGCAGATGCTGTTAGGTCCAAAGACAAAATTGCACTTTAACAGCATCTGCAGCCTCCCCTACAGGTAGGATCTGATGTGCTCTGGCTGATGGGCAGCTTCATTCCACCCACTTCCTCTGAGCCCAGGTCATCCCGGACGCACCCCCAATAAAGAAAAGCAACACGCCGGTCCCTACCAATGGGAACAGGCTTGAATTACCCAGCGCCAGACATGGTAGCCGTGGTATCGAGCCTTAAGATGGATGGGGGGGGGTTATAATTATAGGTATAAAAGAATGTAGAAATCATAACAATCATAAATCCGGAGAAACAGGAAAAAAGTATCTGTGAGGAAGAAACAATGAAACAATGTAACTTTAATATATACCTCTAAACTGTGTCCGACGTTCCTGAGCCGGCAGTATAGGAGTTCGGTCACCTCGCTGTGCAGACTGCAAGTTCTTGTTCTGGCTCAGCATGAAGTTGGGAAACAGAACGAACCATTGTGTGCCGGCGAAGAGTGTGACGTCACATCCTGCCCCCGGAACACGACTGCCCCGTGTGCGCCGCAACAAAGACAACGCAGAGGAAATGAGAGAATAATGGATCTTAAACATCAAGTTCAATCTGCCAGAATTTTACCATCCCCCATCAACAAGATAAATTCCCACTGACCCCCAATGTAAGGGACGTTCTTCCCACCGACCCCCAATGTAAGGGACAGTCTTCCCACTGACCCCCAATGTAAGGGACATTCTTCCCACTGACCCCCAATGTAAGGTACATTCTTCCCACTGACCACCAATGTAAGGGACGTTCTTCCCACTGACCCCCAATGTAAGGAACATTCTTCCCACTGACCCCCAATGTAAGGAACATTCTTCCCACTGACCCCCAATGTAAGGGGCATTCTTCCCACTGACCCCCAATGTAAGGGACATTCTTCCCACTGACCACCAATGTAAGGGGCATTCTTCCCACTGACCCCCAATGTAAGGGACATTCTTCCCACTGACCCCCAATGTAAGGGACATTCTTCCCACTGATCCCCAATGTAAGGGACATTCTTCCCACTGACCCCCAATGTAAGGGACATTCTTCCCACTGACCCCCCAATGTAAGGGACATTCTTCCCACTGACCCCCAATGTAAGGGACATTCTTCCCACTGATCAATGTAAGGGACATTCTTCCCACTGACCCCCAATGTAAGGGACATTCTTCCCACTGATCCCCAATGTAAGGGACATTCTTCCCACTGACCCCCCAATGTAAGGGACGTTCTTCCCACTGACCCCCAATGTAAGGAACATTCTTCCCACTGACCCCCAATGTAAGGAACATTCTTCCCACTGACCCCCAATGTAAGGGGCATTCTTCCCACTGACCCCCAATGTAAGGGACATTCTTCCCACTGACCACCAATGTAAGGGGCATTCTTCCCACTGACCCCCAATGTAAGGGACAATTTTCCCACTGACCCCCAATGTAAGGGACATTCTTCCCACTGATCCCCAATGTAAGGGACATTCTTCCCACTGACCCCCCAATGTAAGGGACATTCTTCCCACTGACCCCCAATGTAAGGGACATTCTTCCCACTGATCAATGTAAGGGACATTCTTCCCACTGACCCCCAATGTAAGGGACATTCTTCCCACTGATCAATGTAAGGGACATTCTTCCCACTGACCCCCAATGTAAGGGACATTCTTCCCACTGATCCCCAATGTAAGGGACATTCTTCCCACTGACCTCCAATGTAAGCGACATTCTTCCCACTGACCCCCAATGTAAAGGACATTCTTCCCACTGACCCCCAATGTAAGGGACATTCTTCCCACTGACCCCCCAATGTAAGGGACATTCTTCCCACTGACCCCCAATGTAAGGAACATTCTTCCCACTGACCCCCAATGTAAGGGACATTCTTCCCACTGACCCCCAATGTAAGGAACATTCTTCCCACTGACCCCAAATGTAAGGGACATTCTTCCCACTGATCACCAATGTAAGGGACGTTCTTCTCACCGACCCCCAATGTAAGGGGCATTCTTCCCACTGACCCCCAATGTAAGGGACATTCTTCCCACTGATCACCAATGTAAGGGACGTTCTTCCCACTGACCCCCAATGTAAGGGACATTCTTCCCACTGATCACCAATGTAAGGGACATTCTTCCCACTGACCCCCCAATGTAAGGGACATTCTTCCCACTGACCCCCAATGTAAGGGACATTCTTCCCACTGACCCCCAATGTAAGGGACATTCTTCCCACCGACCCCCAATGTAAGGAACATTCTTCCCACTGACCCCCAATGTAAGGGACATTCTTCCCACTGATCACCAATGTAAGGGACATTCTTCCCACTGACCCCCAATGTAAGGAACATTCTTCCCACTGACCCCCAATGTAAGGGACATTCTTCCCACTGACCCCCAATGTAAGGGACATTCTTCCCACTGATCACCAATGTAAGGGACGTTCTTCCCACCGACCCCCAATGTAAGGAGCATTCTTCCCATTGACCCCCAATGTAAGGGACATTCTTCCCACTGACCCCCAATGTGAAGAACGTTCTTCCCACTGACCCCCCAATGTAAAGGACGTTCTTCCCACTGACCCCCCAATGTAAGGGGCATTCTTCCCACTGACCCCCCAATGTAAGGGACATTCTTCCCACTGACCCCCAATGTAAGGGGCATTCTTCCCACTGACCCCCCAATGTAAGGGACATTCTTCCCACTGACCACCAATGTAAGGGACATTCTTCCCACTGACCCCCAATTTAAGGGACATTCTTCCCACTGACCCCCCAATGTAAGGGACATTCTTCCCACTGACCCCCCAATGTAAGGGACATTCTTCCCACTGACCCCCAATGTAAGGGACATTCTTCCCACTGACCCCCAATTTAAGGGACATTCTTCCCACTGACCCCCAATGTAAGGGACATTCTTCCCACTGACCCCCAATTTAAGGGACATTCTTCCCACTGACCCCCCAATGTAAGGGACATTCTTCCCACTGACCCCCAATGTAAGGGACATTCTTCCCACTGACCCCCAATGTAAGGGACATTCTTCCCACTGACCCCCAATGTAAGGGAAATTCTTCCCACTGACCCCCAATTTAAGGGACATTCTTCCCACTGACCCCCCAATGTAAGGGACATTCTTCCCACTGACCCCCAATTTAAGGGACATTCTTCCCACTGACCCCCAATGTAAGGGACGTTCTTCCCACTGACCACCAATGTAAGGGACGTTCTTCCCACTGACAACCAATGTAAGGGTCGTTCTTCCCACTGACCCCCAATGTAAGGGACATTCTTCCCACTGACCCCCAATGTAAAGGACGTTCTTCCCACTGACCCCCAATGTAAGGGACATTCTTCCCACTGACCCCCAATGTAAGGGACGTTCTTCCCACTGACCCCCCAATGAAAGGGACGTTCTTCCCACTGACCCCCAATGTAAGGGACGTTCTTCCCACTGACCCCCCAATGAAAGGGACGTTCTTCCCACTGACCCCCCAATGAAAGGGACGTTCTTCCCACTGACCCCCAATGTAAGGGACGTTCTTCCCACTGACCCCCAATGTAAGAGACATTCTTCCCACTGACCACCAATGTAAAGGACATTCTTCCCTCTGACCACCAATGTAAGGGACATTCTTCCCACTGACCCCCAATGTAAGGGACATTCTTCCCACTGACCCCCAATGTAAGGGACATTCTTCCCACTGACCCCCAATGTAAGGGACATTCTTCCCACTGACCCCCCAATGTAAGGGACATTCTTCCCACTGACCCCCAATGTAAGGGACATTCTTCCCACTGACCCCCAATGTAAGGGACATTCTTCCCACTGACCCCCAATGTAAGGGACATTCTTCCCACTGACCCCCCAATATAAGGGACATTCTTCCCACTGACCACCAATGTAAGGACCATTCTTCCCACTGACCCCCAATGTAAGGGACGTTCTTCCCACTGACCCCCAATGTAAGAGACATTCTTCCCACTGACCCCCAATGTAAGGGACATTCTTCCCACTGACCACCAATGTAAGGGACATTCTTCCCACTGATCCCCCAATGTAAGGGACATTCTTCCCACCGACCCCCAATGTAAGGGACATTCTTTCCACTGCCCCCCCCCAATGTAAGGGACATTCTTCCCACTGACCCCCAATGTAAGGGACATTCTTCCCACTGACCTCCAATGTAAGGGACATTCTTCCCACTGCCCCCCCCAATGTAAGGGACATTCTTCCCACTGACCCCCAATGTAAGGGACATTCTTCCCACTGACCCCCAATGTAAGGGACATTCTTCCCACTGCCCCCCCCAATGTAAGGGACATTCTTCCCACTGACCCCCAATGTAAGGGACATTCTTCCCACTGACCTCCAATGTAAGGGACATTCTTCCCACTGACCCCCCAATGTAAGGGACATTCTTCCCACTGACCCCCAATGTAAGGGACATTCTTCCCACTGACCCCCAATGTAAGGGACATTCTTCCCACTGACCCCCAATGTAAGGGACATTCTTCCCACTGACCCCCAATGTAAGAGACATTCTTCCCACTGACCCCCAATGTAAGGGACATTCTTCCCACTGACCCCCAATGTAAGAGACATTCTTCCCACTGACCCCCAATGTAAGGGACATTCTTCCCACTGACCACCAATGTAAGGGACGTTCTTCCCACTGACCCCCAATGTAAGGGACGTTCTTCCCACTGACCCCCAATGTAAGGGACATTCTTCCCACTGACCCCCCAATGTAAGGGACATTCTTCCCTCTGACCACCAATGTAAGGGACATTCTTCCCACTGACCACCAATGTAAGGGACATTCTTCCCACTGACCCCCAATGTAAGGGACATTCTTCCCACTGACCCACAATGTAAGGGACATTCTTCCCACTGACCCCCAATGTAAGGGACATTCTTCCCACTGACCCCCAATGTAAGGGACATTCTTCCCACTGACCCCCAATGTAAGGGACATTCTTCCCACTGACCCCCCAATATAAGGGACATTCTTCCCACTGACCACCAATGTAAGGACCATTCTTCCCACTGACCCCCAATGTAAGGGACGTTCTTCCCACTGACCCCCAATGTAAGAGACATTCTTCCCACTGACCCCCAATGTAGGGGACATTCTTCCCACTGACCACCAATGTAAGGGACATTCTTCCCACTGATCACCAATGTAAGGGACATTCTTCCCACTGATCCCCCAATGTAAGGGACATTCTTCCCACTGCCCCCCCCCCAATGTAAGGGACATTCTTCCCACTGACCCCCAATGTAAGGGACATTCTTCCCACTGACCTCCAATGTAAGGGACATTCTTCCCACTGCCCCCCCCAATGTAAGGGGCATTCTTCCCACTGACCCCCAATGTAAGGGACATTCTTCCCACTGACCCCCAATGTAAGGGACATTCTTCCCACTGCCCCCCCCAATGTAAGGGACATTCTTCCCACTGACCCCCAATGTAAGGGACATTCTTCCCACTGACCCCCAATGTAAGGGACATTCTTCCCACTGACCCCCAATGTAAGGGACATTCTTCCCACTGACCTCCAATGTAAGGGACATTCTTCCCACTGACCCCCAATGTAAGGGACATATTTCCCACTGATCACCAATGTAAGGGACATTCTTCCCACTGACCCCCAATGTAAGAGACATTCTTCCCACTGACCCCCAATGTAAGGGACATTCTTCCCACTGACCACCAATGTAAGGGACATTCTTCCCACTGATCACCAATGTAAGGGACATTCTTCCCACTGACCCCCAATGTAAGAGACATTCTTCCCACTGACCCCCAATGTAAGGGACATTCTTCCCACTGACCACCAATGTAAGGGACGTTCTTCCCACTGACCCCCAATGTAAAGGACGTTCTTCCCACTGACCCCCAATGTAAGGGACGTTCTTCCCACTGACCCCCCAATGTAAGGGACATTCTTCCCTCTGACCACCAATGTAAGGGACATTCTTCCCACTGACCACCAATGTAAGGGACATTCTTCCCACTGATCCCCAATGTAAGGGACATTCTTCCCACTGACCCACAATGTAAGGGACATTCTTCCCACTGACCCCCAATGTAAGGGACATTCTTCCCACTGACCCCCAATGTAAGGGACATTCTTCCCACTGACCCCCCAATGTAAGGGACATTCTTCCCACTGACCACCAATGTAAGGACCATTCTTCCCACTGACCCCCAATGTAAGGGACGTTCTTCCCACTGACCCCCAATGTAAGAGACGTTCTTCCCACTGACCCCCAATGTAAGGGACATTCTTCCCACTGATCACCAATGTAAGGGACATTCTTCCCACTGATCCCCCAATGTAAGGGACATTCTTCCCACTGACCCCCAATGTAAGGGACATTCTTCCCACTGCCCCCCCCCAATGTAAGGGACATTCTTCCCACTGACCCCCAATGTAAGGGACATTCTTCCCACTGACCTCCAATGTAAGGGACATTCTTCCCACTGCCCCCCCCAATGTAAGGGGCATTCTTCCCACTGACCCCCAATGTAAGGGACATTCTTCCCACTGACCCCCAATGTAAGGGACATTCTTCCCACTGTCCCCCCCCAATGTAAGGGACATTCTTCCCACTGACCCCCAATGTAAGGGACATTCTTACCACTGACCTCCAATGTAAGGGACATTCTTCCCACTGACCTCCAATGTAAGGGACATTCTTCCCACTGACCCCCAATGTAAGGGACATTCTTCCCACTGACCCCCCAATGTAAGGGACATTCTTCCCACTGACCTCCAATGTAAGAGACATTCTTCCCACTGACCCCCAATGTAAGGGACATTCTTCCCACTGACCACCAATGTAAGGGACATTCTTCCCACTGATCACCAATGTAAGGGACGTTCTTCCCACTGACCCCCAATGTAAGGGACATTCTTCCCACTGACCCCCAATGTAAGGGACATTCTTCCCACTGACCCCCAATGTAAGGGACGTTCTTCCCACTGACCTCCAATGTAAGAGACATTCTTCCCACTGACCCCCAATGTAAGGGACATTCTTCCCACTGACCACCAATGTAAGGGGCATTCTTCCCACTGACCTCCAATGTAAGGGACATTCTTCCCACTGACCCCCAATGTAAGGGACATTCTTCCCACTGACCTCCAATGTAAGAGACATTCTTCCCACTGACCCCCAATGTAAGGGACATTCTTCCCACTGACCACCAATGTAAGGGACATTCTTCCCACTGATCACCAATGTAAGGGACGTTCTTCCCACTGACCCCCAATGTAAGGGACATTCTTCCCACTGACCCCCAATGTAAGGGACATTCTTCCCACTGACCCCCAATGTAAGGGACATTCTTCCCACTGACCCCCAATGTAAGGGACGTTCTTCCCACTGACCCCCAATGTAAGGGACATTCTTCCCACTGACCCCCAATGTAAGGGACATTCTTCCCACTGACCCCCAATGTAAGGGACATTCTTCCCACTGACCCCCAATGTAAGGGACGTTCTTCCCACTGACCCCCAATGTAAGGGACGTTCTTCCCACTGACCCCCAATGTAAGGGACATTCTTCCCACTGATCACCAATGTAAGGGACATTCTTCCCACTGATCCCCCAATGTAAGGGACATTCTTCCCACTGACCCCCAATGTAAGGGACATTCTTCCCACTGCCCCCCCCAATGTAAGGGACATTCTTCCCACTGACCCCCAATGTAAGGGACATTCTTCCCACTGACCTCCAATGTAAGGGACATTCTTCCCACTGCCCCCCCCCCAATGTAAGGGGCATTCTTCCCACTGACCCCCAATGTAAGGGACATTCTTCCCACTGACCCCCAATGTAAGGGACATTCTTCCCACTGCCCCCCCCCAATGTAAGGGACATTCTTCCCACTGACCCCCAATGTAAGGGACATTCTTCCCACTGACCTCCAATGTAAGGGACATTCTTCCCACTGACCTCCAATGTAAGGGACATTCTTCCCACTGACCCCCAATGTAAGGGACATTCTTCCCACTGACCCCCCAATGTAAGGGACATTCTTCCCACTGACCCCCAATGTAAGGGACATTCTTCCCACTGACCACCAATGTAAGGGACATTCTTCCCACTGACCCCCAATGTAAGGGACATTCTTCCCACTGACCACCAATGTAAGGGACATTCTTCCCACTGATCACCAATGTAAGGGACGTTCTTCCCACTGACCCCCAATGTAAGGGACATTCTTCCCACTGACCCCCAATGTAAGGGACATTCTTCCCACTGACCCCCAATGTAAGGGACATTCTTCCCACTGACCCCCAATGTAAGGGACGTTCTTCCCACTGACCTCCAATGTAAGAGACATTCTTCCCACTGATCACCAATGTAAGGGACATTCTTCCCACTGACCCCCAATGTAAGGGACGTTCTTCCCACTGACCCCCAATGTAAGGGACATTCTTCCCACTGACCTCCAATGTAAGGGACATTCTTCCCACTGACCCCCAATGTAAGGGACATTCTTCCCACTGACCCCCAATGTAAGGGACGTTCTTCCCACTGACCCCCAATGTAAGGGACATTCTTCCCACTGACCACCAATGTAAGGGACATTCTTCCCACTGATCACCAATGTAAGGGACATTCTTCCCACTGATCACCAATGTAAGGGACATTCTTCCCACTGACCCCCAATGTAAGGGACATTCTTCCCACTGACCCCCCAATGTAAGGGACATTCTTCCCACTGACCCCCAATGTAAGGGACATTCTTCCCACTGACCCCCAATGTAAGGGACATTCTTCCCACTGACCCCCAATGTAAGGGACATTCTTCCCACTGACCCCCCAATGTAAGGGACATTCTTCCCACTGACCACCAATGTAAGGACCATTCTTCCCACTGACCCCCAATGTAAGGGACGTTCTTCCCACTGACCCCCAATGTAAGAGACGTTCTTCCCACTGACCCCCAATGTAAGGGACATTCTTCCCACTGACCACCAATGTAAGGGACATTCTTCCCACTGACCCCCAATGTAAGGGACATTCTTCCCACTGATCCCCCAATGTAAGGGACATTCTTCCCACTGACCCCCAATGTAAGGGACATTCTTCCCACTGCCCCCCCCAATGTAAGGGACATTCTTCCCACTGACCCCCAATGTAAGGGACATTCTTCC
Organism: Staurois parvus; assembly: GCF_062004578.1. Taxonomy (NCBI): domain Eukaryota; kingdom Metazoa; phylum Chordata; class Amphibia; order Anura; family Ranidae; genus Staurois; species Staurois parvus. The sequence continues at coordinate 22,160 of NW_028321067.1, forward strand.
CACTGACCTCCAATGTAAGGGACATTCTTCCCACTGACCCCCAATGTAAGGGACATATTTCCCACTGATCACCAATGTAAGGGACATTCTTCCCACTGACCCCCAATGTAAGAGACATTCTTCCCACTGACCCCCAATGTAAGGGACATTCTTCCCACTGACCACCAATGTAAGGGACATTCTTCCCACTGATCACCAATGTAAGGGACATTCTTCCCACTGACCCCCAATGTAAGAGACATTCTTCCCACTGACCCCCAATGTAAGGGACATTCTTCCCACTGACCACCAATGTAAGGGACGTTCTTCCCACTGACCCCCAATGTAAAGGACGTTCTTCCCACTGACCCCCAATGTAAGGGACGTTCTTCCCACTGACCCCCCAATGTAAGGGACATTCTTCCCTCTGACCACCAATGTAAGGGACATTCTTCCCACTGACCACCAATGTAAGGGACATTCTTCCCACTGATCCCCAATGTAAGGGACATTCTTCCCACTGACCCACAATGTAAGGGACATTCTTCCCACTGACCCCCAATGTAAGGGACATTCTTCCCACTGACCCCCAATGTAAGGGACATTCTTCCCACTGACCCCCCAATGTAAGGGACATTCTTCCCACTGACCACCAATGTAAGGACCATTCTTCCCACTGACCCCCAATGTAAGGGACGTTCTTCCCACTGACCCCCAATGTAAGAGACGTTCTTCCCACTGACCCCCAATGTAAGGGACATTCTTCCCACTGATCACCAATGTAAGGGACATTCTTCCCACTGATCCCCCAATGTAAGGGACATTCTTCCCACTGACCCCCAATGTAAGGGACATTCTTCCCACTGCCCCCCCCCAATGTAAGGGACATTCTTCCCACTGACCCCCAATGTAAGGGACATTCTTCCCACTGACCTCCAATGTAAGGGACATTCTTCCCACTGCCCCCCCCAATGTAAGGGGCATTCTTCCCACTGACCCCCAATGTAAGGGACATTCTTCCCACTGACCCCCAATGTAAGGGACATTCTTCCCACTGTCCCCCCCCAATGTAAGGGACATTCTTCCCACTGACCCCCAATGTAAGGGACATTCTTACCACTGACCTCCAATGTAAGGGACATTCTTCCCACTGACCTCCAATGTAAGGGACATTCTTCCCACTGACCCCCAATGTAAGGGACATTCTTCCCACTGACCCCCCAATGTAAGGGACATTCTTCCCACTGACCTCCAATGTAAGAGACATTCTTCCCACTGACCCCCAATGTAAGGGACATTCTTCCCACTGACCACCAATGTAAGGGACATTCTTCCCACTGATCACCAATGTAAGGGACGTTCTTCCCACTGACCCCCAATGTAAGGGACATTCTTCCCACTGACCCCCAATGTAAGGGACATTCTTCCCACTGACCCCCAATGTAAGGGACGTTCTTCCCACTGACCTCCAATGTAAGAGACATTCTTCCCACTGACCCCCAATGTAAGGGACATTCTTCCCACTGACCACCAATGTAAGGGGCATTCTTCCCACTGACCTCCAATGTAAGGGACATTCTTCCCACTGACCCCCAATGTAAGGGACATTCTTCCCACTGACCTCCAATGTAAGAGACATTCTTCCCACTGACCCCCAATGTAAGGGACATTCTTCCCACTGACCACCAATGTAAGGGACATTCTTCCCACTGATCACCAATGTAAGGGACGTTCTTCCCACTGACCCCCAATGTAAGGGACATTCTTCCCACTGACCCCCAATGTAAGGGACATTCTTCCCACTGACCCCCAATGTAAGGGACATTCTTCCCACTGACCCCCAATGTAAGGGACGTTCTTCCCACTGACCCCCAATGTAAGGGACATTCTTCCCACTGACCCCCAATGTAAGGGACATTCTTCCCACTGACCCCCAATGTAAGGGACATTCTTCCCACTGACCCCCAATGTAAGGGACGTTCTTCCCACTGACCCCCAATGTAAGGGACGTTCTTCCCACTGACCCCCAATGTAAGGGACATTCTTCCCACTGATCACCAATGTAAGGGACATTCTTCCCACTGATCCCCCAATGTAAGGGACATTCTTCCCACTGACCCCCAATGTAAGGGACATTCTTCCCACTGCCCCCCCCAATGTAAGGGACATTCTTCCCACTGACCCCCAATGTAAGGGACATTCTTCCCACTGACCTCCAATGTAAGGGACATTCTTCCCACTGCCCCCCCCCCAATGTAAGGGGCATTCTTCCCACTGACCCCCAATGTAAGGGACATTCTTCCCACTGACCCCCAATGTAAGGGACATTCTTCCCACTGCCCCCCCCCAATGTAAGGGACATTCTTCCCACTGACCCCCAATGTAAGGGACATTCTTCCCACTGACCTCCAATGTAAGGGACATTCTTCCCACTGACCTCCAATGTAAGGGACATTCTTCCCACTGACCCCCAATGTAAGGGACATTCTTCCCACTGACCCCCCAATGTAAGGGACATTCTTCCCACTGACCCCCAATGTAAGGGACATTCTTCCCACTGACCACCAATGTAAGGGACATTCTTCCCACTGACCACCAATGTAAGGGACATTCTTCCCACTGATCACCAATGTAAGGGACGTTCTTCCCACTGACCCCCAATGTAAGGGACATTCTTCCCACTGACCCCCAATGTAAGGGACATTCTTCCCACTGACCCCCAATGTAAGGGACATTCTTCCCACTGACCCCCAATGTAAGGGACGTTCTTCCCACTGACCCCCAATGTAAGGGACGTTCTTCCCACTGACCCCCAATGTAAGGGACATTCTTCCCACTGACCTCCAATGTAAGGGACATTCTTCCCACTGACCCCCAATGTAAGGGACATTCTTCCCACTGACCCCCAATGTAAGGGACGTTCTTCCCACTGACCCCCAATGTAAGGGACATTCTTCCCACTGATCACCAATGTAAGGGACATTCTTCCCACTGATCACCAATGTAAGGGACATTCTTCCCACTGATCACCAATGTAAGGGACATTCTTCCCACTGACCCCCAATGTAAGGGACATTCTTCCCACTGACCCCCCAATGTAAGGGACATTCTTCCCACTGACCCCCAATGTAAGGGACATTCTTCCCACTGACCCCCAATGTAAGGGACATTCTTCCCACTGACCCCCAATGTAAGGGACATTCTTCCCACTGACCCCCCAATGTAAGGGACATTCTTCCCACTGACCACCAATGTAAGGACCATTCTTCCCACTGACCCCCAATGTAAGGGACGTTCTTCCCACTGACCCCCAATGTAAGAGACGTTCTTCCCACTGACCCCCAATGTAAGGGACATTCTTCCCACTGACCACCAATGTAAGGGACATTCTTCCCACTGACCCCCAATGTAAGGGACATTCTTCCCACTGATCCCCCAATGTAAGGGACATTCTTCCCACTGACCCCCAATGTAAGGGACATTCTTCCCACTGCCCCCCCCAATGTAAGGGACATTCTTCCCACTGACCCCCAATGTAAGGGACATTCTTCCCACTGACCTCCAATGTAAGGGACATTTTTCCTACTGCCCCCCCCAATGTAAGGGGCATTCTTCCCACTGACCCCCAATGTAAGGGACATTCTTCCCACTGACCCCCAATGTAAGGGACATTCTTCCCACTGACCCCCAATGTAAGGGACATTCTTCCCACTGACCCCCAATGTAAGGGACATTCTTCCCACTGACCCCCAATGTAAGGGACATTCTTCCCACTGACCTCCAATGTAAGGGACATTCTTCCCACTGACCTCCAATGTAAGGGACATTCTTCCCTCTGACCCCCAATGTAAGGGACATTCTTCCCACTGACCCCCAATGTAAGGGACATTCTTCCCACTGACCACCAATGTAAGGGACATTCTTCCCACTGACCTCCAATGTAAGGGACATTCTTCCCACTGACCCCCAATGTAAGGGACGTTCTTCCCACTGACCCCCAATGTAAGGGACGTTCTTCCCACTGACCCCCAATGTAAGGGACATTCTTCCCACTGACCACCAATGTAAGGGACATTCTTCCCACTGACCACCAATGTAAGGGACATTCTTCCCACTGACCCCCAATGTAAGGGACATTCTTCCCACTGATCACCAATGTAAGGGACATTCTTCCCACTGATCACCAATGTAAGGGACATTCTTCCCACTGACCTCCAATGTAAGGGACATTCTTCCCACTGACCCCCAATGTAAGGGACATTCTTCCCACTGACCCCCAATGTAAGGGACATTCTTCCCACTGACCCCCAATGTAAGGGACATTCTTCCCAGTGATCACCAATGTAAGGGACATTCTTCCCACTGACCCCCAATGTAAGGGACATTCTTCCCACTGACCCCCAATGTAAGGGACATTCTTCCCACTGATCCCCAATGTAAGGGACATTTTTCCCACTGACCCCCAATGTAAGGGACATTCTTCCCACTGACCCCCAATGTAAGGGACATTCTTCCCACTGACCCCCCAATGTAAGGGACATTCTTCCCACTGACCCCCAATGTAAGGGACATTCTTCCCACTGACCCCCAATGTAAGGGACATTCTTCCCACTGACCCCCAATGTAAGGGACATTCTTCCCACTGATCACCAATGTAAGGGACATTCTTCCCACTGACCACCAATGTAAGGGACGTTCTTCCCACTGACCCCCAATGTAAAGGACGTTCTTCCCACTGACCCCCAATGTAAGGGACGTTCTTCCCACTGACCCCCCAATGTAAGGGACATTCTTCCCTCTGACCAGCAATGTAAGGGACATTCTTCCCACTGACCACCAATGTAAGGGACATTCTTCCCACTGACCCCCAATGTAAGGGACATTCTTCCCACTGACCCACAATGTAAGGGACATTCTTCCCACTGACCCCCCAATGTAAGGGACATTCTTCCCACTGACCCCCAATGTAAGGGACATTCTTCCCACTGACCCCCAATGTAAGGGACATTCTTCCCACTGACCCCCCAATGTAAGGGACATTCTTCCCACTGACCTCCAATGTAAGGGACATTCTTCCCACTGCCCCCCCCCCAATGTAAGGGGCATTCTTCCCACTGACCCCCAATGTAAGGGACATTCTTCCCACTGACCCCCAATGTAAGGGCTATTCTTCCCACTGCCCCCCCCAATGTAAGGGACATTCTTCCCACTGACCCCCCAATGTAAGGGACATTCTTCCCACTGACCCCCAATGTAAGGGACATTCTTCCCACTGACCCCCAATGTAAGGGACATTCTTCCCACTGACCCCCCAATGTAAGGGACATTCTTCCCACTGACCTCCAATGTAAGGGACATTCTTCCCACTGACCCCCAATGTAAGGGACATTCTTCCCACTGACCCCCAATGTAAGGGACATTCTTCCCACTGACCCCCAATGTAAGGGACGTTCTTCCCACTGACCCCCAATGTAAGGGACATTCTTCCCACTGACCCCCAATGTAAGGGACATTCTTCCCACTGATCACCAATGTAAGGGACATTCTTCCCACTGATCCCCAATGTAAGGGACATTCTTCCCACTGATCACCAATGTAGGGGACATTCTTCCCAGTGACCCCCAGTGTAAGGGACGTTCTTCCCACTGATCCCCAATGTAAGGGACATTTTTCCCACTGACCCCCAATGTAAGGGACATTCTTCCCACTGACCCCCAATGTAAGGGACATTCTTCCCACTGACCCCCAATGTAAGGGACATTCTTCCCACTGACCCCCCAATGTAAGGGACATTCTTCCCACTGACCCCCAATGTAAGGGACATTCTTCCCACTGACCCCCAATGTAAGGGACATTCTTCCCACTGACCCCCCAATGTAAGGGACATTCTTCCCACTGACCCCCAATGTAAGGGACATTCTTCCCACTGACCTCCAATGTAAGGGACATTCTTCCCACTGACCTCCAATGTAAGGGACATTCTTCCCTCTGACCCCCAATGTAAGGGACATTCTTCCCACTGACCCCCAATGTAAGGGACATTCTTCCCACTGACCACCAATGTAAGGGACATTCTTCCCACTGACCTCCAATGTAAGGGACATTCTTCCCACTGACCCCCAATGTAAGGGACGTTCTTCCCACTGACCCCCAATGTAAGGGACGTTCTTCCCACTGACCCCCAATGTAAGGGACATTCTTCCCACTGACCACCAATGTAAGGGACATTCTTCCCACTGACCACCAATGTAAGGGACATTCTTCCCACTGACCCCCAATGTAAGGGACATTCTTCCCACTGATCACCAATGTAAGGGACATTCTTCCCACTGATCACCAATGTAAGGGACATTCTTCCCACTGACCTCCAATGTAAGGGACATTCTTCCCACTGACCTCCAATGTAAGGGACATTCTTCCCACTGACCCCCAATGTAAGGGACGTTCTTCCCACTGACCCCCAATGTAAGGGACGTTCTTCCCACTGACCCCCAATGTAAGGGACATTCTTCCCACTGACCACCAATGTAAGGGACATTCTTCCCACTGACCACCAATGTAAGGGACATTCTTCCCACTGACCCCCAATGTAAGGGACATTCTTCCCACTGATCACCAATGTAAGGGACATTCTTCCCACTGATCACCAATGTAAGGGACATTCTTCCCACTGACCTCCAATGTAAGGGACATTCTTCCCACTGACCCCCAATGTAAGGGACATTCTTCCCACTGACCCCCAATGTAAGGGACATTCTTCCCACTGACCCCCAATGTAAGGGACATTCTTCCCAGTGATCACCAATGTAAGGGACATTCTTCCCACTGACCCCCAATGTAAGGGACATTCTTCCCACTGACCCCCAATGTAAGGGACATTCTTCCCACTGATCCCCAATGTAAGGGACATTTTTCCCACTGACCCCCAATGTAAGGGACATTCTTCCCACTGACCCCCAATGTAAGGGACATTCTTCCCACTGACCCCCCAATGTAAGGGACATTCTTCCCACTGACCCCCAATGTAAGGGACATTCTTCCCACTGACCCCCAATGTAAGGGACATTCTTCCCACTGACCCCCAATGTAAGGGACATTCTTCCCACTGATCACCAATGTAAGGGACATTCTTCCCACTGACCACCAATGTAAGGGACGTTCTTCCCACTGACCCCCAATGTAAAGGACGTTCTTCCCACTGACCCCCAATGTAAGGGACGTTCTTCCCACTGACCCCCCAATGTAAGGGACATTCTTCCCTCTGACCAGCAATGTAAGGGACATTCTTCCCACTGACCACCAATGTAAGGGACATTCTTCCCACTGACCCCCAATGTAAGGGACATTCTTCCCACTGACCCACAATGTAAGGGACATTCTTCCCACTGACCCCCCAATGTAAGGGACATTCTTCCCACTGACCCCCAATGTAAGGGACATTCTTCCCACTGACCCCCAATGTAAGGGACATTCTTCCCACTGACCCCCCAATGTAAGGGACATTCTTCCCACTGACCTCCAATGTAAGGGACATTCTTCCCACTGCCCCCCCCCCCAATGTAAGGGGCATTCTTCCCACTGACCCCCAATGTAAGGGACATTCTTCCCACTGACCCCCAATGTAAGGGCTATTCTTCCCACTGCCCCCCCCAATGTAAGGGACATTCTTCCCACTGACCCCCCAATGTAAGGGACATTCTTCCCACTGACCCCCAATGTAAGGGACATTCTTCCCACTGACCCCCAATGTAAGGGACATTCTTCCCACTGACCCCCCAATGTAAGGGACATTCTTCCCACTGACCTCCAATGTAAGGGACATTCTTCCCACTGACCCCCAATGTAAGGGACATTCTTCCCACTGACCCCCAATGTAAGGGACATTCTTCCCACTGACCCCCAATGTAAGGGACGTTCTTCCCACTGACCCCCAATGTAAGGGACATTCTTCCCACTGACCCCCAATGTAAGGGACATTCTTCCCACTGATCACCAATGTAAGGGACATTCTTCCCACTGATCCCCAATGTAAGGGACATTCTTCCCACTGATCACCAATGTAGGGGACATTCTTCCCAGTGACCCCCAGTGTAAGGGACGTTCTTCCCACTGATCCCCAATGTAAGGGACATTTTTCCCACTGACCCCCAATGTAAGGGACATTCTTCCCACTGACCCCCAATGTAAGGGACATTCTTCCCACTGACCCCCAATGTAAGGGACATTCTTCCCACTGACCCCCCAATGTAAGGGACATTCTTCCCACTGACCCCCAATGTAAGGGACATTCTTCCCACTGACCCCCAATGTAAGGGACATTCTTCCCACTGACCCCCCAATGTAAGGGACGTTCTTCCCACTGACCCCCCAATGTAAGGGACGTTCTTCCCACTGATCCCCAATGTAAGGGACATTCTTCCCACTGACCCCCAATGTAAGGGACATTCTTCCCACTGACCCCCAATGTAAGGGACATTCTTCTCACTGACCCCCAATGTAAGGGACGTTCTTCCCACTGATCACCAATGTAAGGGACATTCTTCCCACTGACCCCCAATGTAAGGGACATTCTTCCCACTGACCCCCAATGTAAGGGACATTCTTCCCACTGACCCCCAATGTAAGGGACATTCTTCTCACTGACCCCCAATGTAAGGGACATTCTTCCCACTGATCACCAATGTAAGGGACATTCTTCCCACTGACCCCCAATGTAAGGGACATTCTTCTCACTGACCCCCAATGTAAGGGACATTCTTCCCACTGATCACCAATGTAAGGGACATTCTTCCCACTGACCCCCAATGTAAGGGACATTCTTCTCACTGACCCCCAATGTAAGGGACATTCTTCCCACTGATCACCAATGTAAGGGACATTCTTCTCACTGACCCCCAATGTAAGGGACATTCTTCCCACTGATCACCAATGTAAGGGACATTCTTCCCACTGATCACCAATGTAAGGGACATTCTTCCCACTGACCCCCAATGTAAGGGACATTCTTCCCACTGACCCCCAATGTAAGGGACATTCTTCCCACTGACCCCCAATGTAAGGACCATTCTTCCCACTGACCCCCAATGTAAGGGACATTTGATACATGTTACATGATAACAATATTAGAGATGATGATGTAAAATGAGAAGCTGAGAATGTTAATATCTGACATATGAACACTTTGTACCATCTACACGGCCAGTGCCAGCTGACAACACGCGGTGACATCACACACCTCCAGGCATGTACAGCGGGAAGAGTCACCAGATATTTCTTGGTTTACTGGCTAGACTGGATTATAGGAGGATCTCAGAGCTCAGAGGAGACACAACCGGCCCTTCACCACCCTTTCCAGACATATCCGGTCAGAATGGAGATCATATTCCAGCAGGGAGTCACAACAATGATCAAAGCCAAGGCTGGTGTCTGGGGAGTGAAACCTGCTGAGCCCATTACGAGGGGTTCCCACCATCCCTGTGGTGAGATCCCAGGTCTGTACCCCCACTGTGCCCATTATGAGGGGTTCCCACCATCCCTGTGCTGAGTCCCAGGGAGACCAACCATTTGCTGATCTCCGCTTCCTGCTAATTGCCCAGTAGTGACCTGTGAAACGTCAGACCCGGGTCCTAGTGTCCCAGGTGGGTAAGAAGCTTCTGGAGTTGATCTTCACAGAGCAGGAGAACACATCTTTTAGACTCCAGATATGTCAGTAAGGTGAACTAAAAAAAGGAATTTTATTATTAATATATATAACATTTTTATTATTATTATCAATATTATTATGTAATGGTTAAACTATCCTTCAAAGAGGACCTGTCATTTCTATTTTTACCATATATATATATATATATACCCTATATTGTCAGATGTATTGGGCCCGCCCTCCCAATCATGTGATTCAGGTGTTCCAATCCCCTCCCAATCATGTGATTCAGGTGTTCCAATCTCCTCCCAATCATGTGATTCAGGTGTCCCAATCCCCTCTATATCATGTGATTCAGGTGGTCCAATCCCCTCCATATCATGTGATTCAGGTGGTCCAATCCCCTCCATATCATGTGATTCAGGTGTTCCAATCCCCTCCATGGACACAGGTGTATACAATCAAGCCCCTAGGCATGCAGACGGCTTCTACAAACATTGGTGAAAGAATGGGTCGCTCTCAGGAGCTCAGTGACTCCAAGCGTGGTCCCGTGATAGGTGGCCACCTGGGCAATAAGTCCATCCATGACATTTCCTGGCTACTAAATATTCCACGCTCAACTGTTAGTGGGATTATAACAAAGTGGAAGCCACTGGGAACAACAGCCACTCAGCCACCAAGTGGTAGGCCACGTCACATGACAGGGCGGGGTCAGCGCATGCTGAAGCGCACAGTGCGCAGAAGTCACCAACTGTCTGCAGAGTCAATAGCTAAAGACCTCCAAACTTGGTGTGGCCTTCAGATGAGCCCAACAACAGTGTGTAGAGAGCTTCATGGAATGGGTTTCCATGGCCGAGCAGCTGCATCCAAGCCTTCCATCACCAAGTGCAATGCAAAGCGTCGGATTCCGTGGTGTAAAGCACGCCGCCACTGGACTCTAGAGCAGTGGAGACGTGTTCTCTGGGGGGACCAATCCCGCTTCTCTGTCTGGCAATCCGATGGACGTGTCTGGGTTTGGCGGTGGCCAGGAGAACGGTACTTGCCTGACTGCACTGTGCCAAGTGTACCGTTTGGTGGAGGGGGGATTATGGTGTGGGGGTGTTTTCATCACTTTCTCTCCTCAATTCTTCCATTCTTAAAAGCCATGACACAAGCACACTGACCTTAGCCAAAAAGCTCTTTTTTCCTTTTCTTTAATTTTAGGGGTTTACCTGAGAGGACCACAGTCTCAGGGTAAGTGGCATCATGCATGCCGTGATGGTCCGGGGAATTTGTCTGTCGTGCGATTCACGTTAGGCATCGTACCGCTGAGTGAATGTATTTATTGTACGATTGGAACTGTATTGTCACGCGGTGTATTAAGCGCTGGGTCACAGTACAGGGTGAGATGTTCTCCAACCAAAGTATCGTCTTTTTATACTTTTGTAAAAGAGAAAATATATTTTTCAACAAACCAAAATCATCCATGTATCCAATGACTTTCAAACTCCTCTCCATTTCCAGGTACCTCCTCAAACCCCTCCCCCCCCCTTCCACATTTGTCTTTCATCATTATTCTCAGCAGAGGTTCAAGTATCAGTGGCGTCTCCCCAGTAGCATGCGGTGGACCCAATGAAAATACCCCCAAGGTCCAGAGAGACTGGCAGCAGTTGTCACCTACAAGAGATTGGCAGCCGAGGTCAGACACATTTTGTTTTATTTTTTTTTATGTCCGCGGAGGTGCGAAAAAACAAAAAAACCCGTAAGTGAACAAAAAACGTGCAAGTGCAAAACACAAAAAAGTGCACTTAGGGGTGTGTCTTAGTCCACCACCCCCCAAAGGGTAGGACCTCTAACCTAATCCCCCGGGGCACGAGGCTCCTGCCAGGGACTGAGGTTTCCACATGGTCCAACTAGTCAAAAGACCTGCTGGACCCCTTTCCTTGTGGCTACCCAAAGCCAACCAACAAGTACTAGGTCAGGGTGCTCTCTGGGGGAGGGGGGTGAGAGGGAGATTTTCTGGGTGGGAAATTTATAAGTATTTGACTAATCCCACACTTTTGGAGGGCTGAGCCAGAAAAGAGTATGCAAATTAGGGTGACCATGATCCTATGCGGTAGGATCAGAACACTCTCCCTAATGTGTAACAAAAAAGGAGAGAAAGGGACAGAGAGAGCAAATATGCTAATTAGATACCAAATACTCTCCCTAAATTAAAACAGTAAGGTCAAAAATCATCCTTATTGGTGAATGTAGGATATGGTGGGAGGGGGTGATCCATTCTGGAAGTGTGTGTCCAATCCAACAAACCAAGCGGGCATCTGGGAAAAAGTAGGGGTTTTTCTGGGTGGGAAAAGTCAGATAAATTTGCATAGATTTGACTCATCTACACTTTTGGAGGGCTGAGCCAAGCAGAAAGTGGTATGCAAATGAGGGTGACCATGATCCTAGGGTGGGTCATAGGTGGGATGTGGCATGGATGGGGGGGTGGGTCATAGGTGGGACGTGGCATGGATGGGGGGGGTTGATAGGTGGCACGTGGCATGGATGGGGGTGGGTCATAGGTGGGATGTGGCGTGGATGGGGGGGTGGGTCATAGGTGGGATGTGGCATGGATGGGGGGGTGGGTCATAGGTGGGATGTGGCATGGATGGGGGGAGGTCATAGGTGGGACGTGGCATGGATGGGGGGGGGGGGTTGATAGGTGGGACGTGGCATGGATGGGGGGGGTTGATAGGTGGGATGTGGCATGGATGGGGGGGTTGATAGGTGGGACGTGGCATGGATGGGGGGATTGATAGGTGGGACGTGGCATGGATGGGGGGGGATTGATAGGTGGGACGTGGCATGGATGGGGGGGATTGATAGGTGGGACGTGGCATGGATGGGGGGGATTGATAGGTGGGACGTGGCATGGATGGGGGGGGTCATAGGTGGGATGTGGCATGGATGGGGGTTGATAGGTGGGATGTGGCATCGATAGGGGGGGGGATATAGGTGGGATGTGGCATGGATAGGGGTTGATAAGTGGAATGTGGGATGTGGCATGGATGGGGGTTGATAGGTGGGATGTGGCATGGATGGGGGTTGATAGGTGGGATGTGGCATCGATGGGGGGGTCATAGGTGGGATGTGGCATGGATAGGGGTTGATAGGTGGGATGTGGCATGGATGGGGGGGGTCATAGGTGGGATGAGGCATGGATAGGGGTTGTTAGGTGGGATGTGGCATGGATGGGGGGGGTCAATGGTGGGATGTGGCATGGATAGGGGTTGATAGGTGGGATGTGGCATGGATGGGGGGGGTCATAGGTGGGATGTGGCATGGATGGGGGGGGTCATTGGTGGGATGGGGCATGGATGGGGGGGTCATTGGTGGGATGGGGCATGGATGGGGGGGTCATTGGTGGTATGGGGCATGGATGGGGGGGGGTCATTGGTGGGATGGGCATGAATGGGGGGGTCATTGGTGGGATGGGGCATGGATGGGGGGGTCATTAGTGGGAAAGGGCATGGATGGGGGTTGATAGGTGTTTGCCGACATGAGAGTTTCAAAGAAGATTGACATTTGTTAGACGCATTTCTGCTGAATTTGTTGTTGTATTCTGTCTCTCAGTGTTACACCGAACATTCCATTGTTAGACCGATCATTTCTGTGTGAGGGGCGAACATTCCATTGTTAGACCGATCATTTCTGTGTGAGGGGCGAACATTCCATTGTTAGACCGATCATTTCTGTGTGAGGGGCGAACATTCCATTGTTAGACCGATCATTTCTGTGTGAGGGGCGAACATTCCATTGTTAGACCGATCGTTTCTGTGTGAGGGGCGAACATTCCATTGTTAGACCGATCGTTTCTGTGTGAGGGGCGAACATTCCATTGTTAGACCGATCGTTTCTGTGTGAGGGGCGAACATTCCATTGTTAGACCGATCGTTTCTGTGTGAGGGGCGAACATTCCATTATTAGACCGATCGTTTCTGTGTGAGGGGCGAACATTCCATTGTTAGACCGATCATTTCTGTGTGAGGGGCGAACATTCCATTATTAGACCAATCGTTTCTGTGTGAGGGGCGAACATTCCATTGTTAGACCGATCGTTTCTGTGTGAGGGGCGAACATTCACCATCAGGGGGGGAGCAAATATGCATTTCCTGCACTGTATAGACCCCTATATACTGTATATATATGTAATAATAATAATAATAATAATAATATGAATAATATTTCTTTTGCCTTCCTCTGGATCAACTTGTAGGATTATAACTTTCTTTCTATGGTTGACCTGGATGGACTTTTGTCTTTTTTCAGCCAGACTAACTATGTACTATAACTATGAGGGATTTTTTAATGGCTTTCCCGCCCGATAGCAGAAATACTGCTTCAGGGTGGCACAGGTGTGCAAAATCTTGTATATGTGATTTTTGCATACCGGGAGGGGGGGGGGGGCGTGCACCCTACCCATGATGCCATTCGCAGCCTCGGCTGATTCCCCGCTGGCACCCGGTAATCGCTGAGTATCTCCAACAGGGAAGAGATCTGAGTGTAAACAATACTGATCTCTCCTGCCAGCAAGGATATGCTGCTTTGTATATCTCCGCACAGCATGTCTCCCTAGTAACACAGCACACAGTTAACCCTTTGATCGCACCAGATGTTAACCCCTTCCTGCCCAGTGCCATTAGTACATTGTTGGGGCTTTTTATTAGCACTGATCTCTGTATTGGTGTCACTGGGGATGTCAGTGACACCAAGTCAGTTCCCCCCCCCCAGTGTCAGAGCGCCCCCCCCCCCCGTAGTCCCGCTGTAAGTTGCCAATCGCCGCCATTACTAGTATAAAGGATAAAAAAAATCCCAGTATCTATACCGCCATTTGTAGACGTAAATCCCGTAAATTTCCCGTAAATCAACCAATTTACACCCACCCTGAAAAACTCCTATTTTCTCCCAGATGCCCAGAAGACACGGAGCAGAATACATTTTGGTTGAAATTTATGAGGAAATGTGATTTTTTAAATTTTTTTACTGGACGTGTTCAATAGCAAAAAATCAAAAATATATATTTTTTCAAAATTGTTTCTTTTGCAAAATATACAAACCGCACAGGTGATCAATACCACTGAAAGCTCTATTCGTGGGGAAAAAAAACCCGTAAATTTAATTTGGGTGCGGCGTTACATGACCGCGCAATTGTCAAAGTAATGCAGCGCCATAAAGCAAAAAATGGCCTGGTCAGGAGGGGGGGAATCCTCTGGAGGGGGAGGGGAAGGGAAATCCTCCATAGGGGGAGGGGAGTGAAATTCTCTGTAGGGGGAGGGATTAATTCAGCTGAGACATGAAAGAGTTACACAGCTGGCTCCTCCTACCACCCCCCGTCTCATGACCTCCCCTCCCCGGAGGCCTGGTGGTATCTTCCGGGAGCGTAGCCAGAGGTAGAGAGGCGTGGAACGCAACGTCTGGAGCGCAACGTCTGGAAGCCGGCAGTGCGCTCTGATTGGCTAGCTCCATGACGGCGGAGGGGGAGGAGTTTCCCGCCAGCTGCTGCCAAGTTTCCCGCGAAAGTTGAAAGCGAGGAGAGCGGGGAGAGGTATGAGGGGCCCCTGGGGGTCCGGGTGTTGTGGGGGGCGGCGGGGGTTGTACCCCGGTGTATATCAGGCTCTGTGTTGGTGGCTATAGTGACAGCGGCGAGATTCGTCCCTAGTGAGGGGCCCTCAGGGTCTGGTTGGGCCCGCGATGGAGTGTGAGGACCTCCGGACTCCCTTCATGGCCGTCATTGGGGAGGGGTGTCACCTGCACCGGAAGTGAGGGGAAGTCCCTGCTGTGTGTGGTAGTGTCACTTCCTGTTCTGGTGACAACCTTCTCCCATGGAAATGAATTGTGGGGGAACTGTGACCCCGCCTCCTCTCTATGGAGGATATTTATTTCCTGGATCAGAACTTTCCTGAGCGGCTCAGTCGCAGCGCCATGCGTGTTCCATGCGTTGGGGTGATGCAGAGCCGCTCATTGATCCGCCTGACAGGCGTGTGGAGAATGGCGTATTGCACCAACATGTGACGCGGCTCTGCTACAGTCTGTGATCGCTCTGACATCACCGAAGGGGGAGGGGCTTTTAGAAAATATTCCTAATATAAACAAAAACCCCAATAACTGGGCTGCCTGCAATCGGGCATTGGGTGGGGGGAAGGGCTGGGGGCAATCGGGCATTGCGCGGGGGGAAGGGCTGGGGGCAATCGGGCATTGCGAGGGGGGAAGGGCTGGGGGCAATCGGGCATTGCGCGGGGGGAAGGGTTGGGGGCAATCGGGCATTGCGCGGGGGGAAGGGCTGGGGGCAATCGGGCATTGCGCGGGGGGAAGGGCTGGGGGCAATCGGGCATTGCGAGGGGGGAAGGGCTGGGGGCAATCGGGCATTGCGAGGGGGGAAGGGCTGGGGGCAATCGGGCATTGCGAGGGGGGAAGGGCTGGGGGCAATTGGGCATTGCGCGGGGGGAAGGGCTGGGGGCAATCGGGCATTGCGCGGGGGGAAGGGCTGGGGGCAATCATGCATTACTTTGCTAAAAAACATCCAATAAAAATTAAAATTTCTTTACAAAATATATTCTGCTACATGTCTTTGGTTAAAAGATAAAAATATCCCAGTGAATGTATATTGATTGGTTTGTGTGACAGTTATACAACTCTGGGGAATATACTGCAAGTTTTTGTTATTTCCATCCTGGTAATGGTGGTGATCAGCAACTTGTAGGGAGACTGTGATAGTGTGGCGGGCAATCTGATGCTAACTGACACTGAAAAGCTCAAGAAAACTGCTTCCCTGTGTATGTGAATGTATCTATGTATGTATATATACCGTATCCCCCAGAAGTGAGCCCCCCCCGGTCTGTATACAATGTATATATATATATAGTATCTCACAGAAGTGAGCCCCCCCCCTCCCCCTGGACTGTATACAATGTATATATATATATAATATCCCCCAGAAGTGAGTCCCCCCCCCCCCCGGACTGTCTACAATGTATATATATATAGTATCCCCCAGAAGTGAGCCCCCCCCCCGACTGTATACAATGTATATATATATATATATATATATACCGTATCTCCCAGAAGTGAGTCTTTCCCCCCCCCCCCTGGACTGTATACAATGTATGTATATATATATAGTATCCCCCAGAAGTGAGTCCCCCCCCCGGACTGTATACAATGTATATATATATATATAATATCCCCCAGAAGTGAGCCCCCCCTCCCCCGGACTGTATACAATGTATATATATATAGTATCCCCCAGAAGTGAGCCCCCCCCTCCCCCGGACTGTATACAATGTATATATATATATAGTATCCCCCAGAAGTGAGTCCCCCTCCCCCGGACTGTATACAATGTATATATATATATACAGCATCTCCCAGAAGTGAGCCCCCCCTCCCCCGGACTGTATACAATGTATATATATATATATATAGTATCCCCCAGAAGTGAGCCCCCCCTCCCCCGGACTGTATACAATGTATATATATATACAGCATCTCCCAGAAGTGAGTCCCCCCCCCCCGGACTGTATACAATGTATATATATATATATATATACAGCATCTCCCAGAAGTGAGCCCCCCCTCCCCCTGGACTGTATACAATATATATATATATATACAGCATCTCCCAGAAGTGAGTCCCCCCCCCCCCCCGGACTGTATACAATATATATATATATACAGCATCTCCCAGAAGTGAGTCCCCCCCCCCCCCCGGACTGTATACAATGTATATATATATACAGCATCTCCCAGAAGTGAGTCCCCCCCCCCGGACTGTATACAATATATATATATACAGCATCTCCCAGAAGTGAGTCCCCCCCCCCCCCCCGGACTGTATACAATATATATATATACAGCATCTCCCAGAAGTGAGTCCCCCCCCCCCCCCCCGGACTGTATACAATATATATATACACAGCATCTCCCAGAAGTGAGTCCCCCCCCCCCGGACTGTATACAATGTGTATATATATATACAGCATCTCCCAGAAGTGAGTCCCCCCCCCCCCCCCGGACTGTATACAATATATATATATACAGCATCTCCCAGAAGTGAGCCCCCCCCCCCGGACTGTATACAATGTGTGTGTATATATATACACACACACAGTGTCTTCCAGAACCTCACATGTAAAGGTGATGGACTGGCCAATCATGTCTCCAGACCTGAGCCCTATTGAGCATCTGTGGGGGATCCTCAAACGGAAGGTGGAGGAGCGCAAGGTCTCTAACACCCACCAGCTACATGATGACGTCATCATGGAGGAGGGGAAGAGGACTCCAGTGGCCACCTGTGAAGCTCTGGTGACCTCCATGCCCAAGAAGGTTAAGGCAGTGCTGGAATATAATGGCGGCCACACAAAATATGGACACCTTTTCACCGGTGGCGATGGGGGTGCGCGCGGGGGGGGGGGGGTGTTCTGGAATGATGTCCATGGACGTCATCCCAGGATCACACCACCACACTGTAGCCATCCTTCGGTATCAGCGCGGATGGGAACTGGCTGACCTGTTAATGTCTTTAGATAGTGCTGAGGACGTCTCCATCTTGGATCATGCCTGCCGAGAAGAAACCGATGCGCTATGGGCACCCTGAGGGCCAGACAGATGTCAGCTTTGATGATACCGGAAGGTGAGGTTTTCTCCCTGAAGTCTTCTACAGGCAGACCTGCGGTTCGCTCGCTGTGCAGTACACCTCCTTAGATAGCACAGCCTGCATATGTAATAAACAATATAGCCGTCCCCGTGTCTGTATATCATCTGTACACAAAACAACACCAAACCCTGACACTGAGGGCACTGGATGTGCTACACATGTCCAAAACAAATCTTCATGGAAGTGCTCAGGACGTGTGTAGCATTCCCTCTCCTGATACTAGCTGGAACTTCCTGCAACTCCTGACACTCAAAATGACAACCAGAAGCTGCTGTGTGAATACAACTGTTGTAATAGGTGTTACTGTCAGAAAATAGAAGGTGTTTATAAACATCGATCAGACGGGAGATGGAGAGATACAAAGTAACATTGTTTATAAACATCGATCAGACGGGAGATGGAGAGATACAAAGTAACATTGTTTATAAACATCGATCAGACGGGAGATAGATACAAAGTAACATTGTTTATAAACATCGATCAGACAGGAGATGGAGAGATACAAAGTAACATTGTTTATAAACATCGATCAGACGGGAGATGGAGAGAGACAAAGTAACATTGTTTATAAACATCGATCAGACGGGAGATAGAGAGATACAAAGTAACATTGTTTATAAACATCGATCAGACGGGAGATAGAGAGATACAAAGTAACATTGTTTATAAACATCGATCAGACGGGAGATAGAGAGATACAAAGTAACATTGTTTATAAACATCGATCAGACGGGAGATAGAGAGATACAAAGTAACATTGTTTAT